>NW_027101939.1:748509-749947 GCF_035609145.1 Eleutherodactylus coqui | reverse complement strand
TACCCTAACCCTACCCTAACCCTAACCCTAACCAACCCTAACCCTACCAACCCTAACCCTAACCCTAACCCTAACCCTAACCCTAACCCTAACCCTAACCCTAACCCTAACCCTAACCCTAACCCTAACCCTAACCTAACCCTAACCCTAACCCTAACCCTAACCCTAACCCTAACCCTAACCCTAACCCTAACCCTAACCCTAACCCTAACCCTAACCCTAACCCTAACCCTAACCCTAACCCTAACCCTAACCCTAACCCTAACCCTAACCCTAACCCTACCAAACCCTAACCCTAACCCTAACCCTAACCCTAACCCTAACCCTAACCCTAACCCTAACCCTAACCCTAACCCTAACCCTAACCCTAACCCTAACCCTAACCCCTAACCCTAACCCTAACCCTAACCCTAACCCTAACCTAACCCTAACCCTAACCCTAAACCCTAACCCTAACCCTAACCCTAACCCTAACCCTAACCCTAACCCTAACCCTAACCCTAACCCTAACCCTAACCCTAACCCTAACCCTAACCCTAACCCTAACCCTAACCCTAACCCTAACCCTAACCCTAACCCTAACCCTAACCCTAACCCTAACCCTAACCCTAACCCTAACCCTAACCCTAAACCCTAACCCTAACCCTAACCCTAACCCTAACCCTAACCCTAACCCTAACCCTAACCCTAACCCTAACCCTAACCCTAACCCTAACCCTAACCCTAACCCTAACCCTAACCCTAACCCTAACCCTAACCCTAACCCTAACCCTAACCCTAACCCTAACCCTAACCCTAACCCTAACCCTAACCCTAACCCTAACCCTAACCCTAACCCTAACCCTAACCCTAACCTAACCCTAACCCTAACCTAACCCTAACCCTAACCCTAACCCTAACCCTAACCCTAACCCTAACCCTAACCCTAACCCTAACCCTAACCCCTAACCCTAACACCTAACCCTAACCCTAACCCTAACCCTAACCCTAACCCCTAACCCTAACCCTAACCCTAACCCTAACCTAACCCTAACCCTAACCCTAACCCCTAACCCTAACCCTAACCCTAACCCTAACCTAACCCTAACCCTAACCCTAACCCTAACCCTAACCCTAACCCTAACCCTAACCCTAACCCTAACCCTAACCCTAACCCTAACCCTAACCCTAACCCTAACCCCTAACCCTAACCCTAACCCTAACCCTAACCCTAACCCTAACCCTAACCCTAACCCTAACCCTAACCCTAACCCTAACCCTAACCCTAACCCTAACCCTAACCCTAACCCTAACCCTAACCCTAACCCTAACCAACCCTAACCCTAACCCTAACCTAACCCTAACCCTAACCCTAACCTAACCCTAACCCCTAACCCTAACCCTAACCCTAACCCTAACCCTAACCCTAACCCTAACCCTAACCCTACCCTAACCCTAA
>NW_027101939.1:688509-741009 GCF_035609145.1 Eleutherodactylus coqui | reverse complement strand
ACTAACAGGAAATCATATTTTACGTACAACCATTAACCATCCACCGATGCATAAACTAGGAGGGAAAAATATACGTGTATATGCATATTTACATAAATGTATATTCATCTATGTATCCATATGTGAACACTTACTGGAAAGGGGGGTGGGAGGGAATTTTTGCTCTAATGCAGATGAGCAAACTAAATGTAAATATGTGTGCACACACAGACATATGCGCACAAGCTGACGTGTGTGTACACACATGCAAAAGTGCATCTCTGATATCACACAGCATAGGTCTGGACATGGGAAAGATGGAAGTGATAAAAACAGCTTACCATCGGGACTGAAGAGATATGGTGGCCAAAAGTGCTGATGGTACCTGTAAAAAAAATTAGGCTGAGAAAAAGTAGAGGAAAAGAGACAACAAATCATAAATACAATGGCTGGATACAGGGGCGTAACTAAAGGTTCAGGGGCCCATACCTAAACTGTGCTGCATACAGCTGTAAAATCAATTTATATACATGATCCAGCCCCTTGGCAATAAGCTTTCCAAACATGACATATTTCCTGGACAACATGAAAAATTGTTTGTAGCACCTTAGGCTAATATCACACGGTCCATGAATCACAGCCCAATATCACGCATGCAAATATGCAAATTTGGCGCGGATGCGAGGCATTTTTGTATCAAAAAACGTCTTGCATCACTCCAGGGAAGTAGCAATCCTGCCATTATTTTCAATGCAGCGATCTCACACCACACAGCATGCACCTAGCACGTGGTACCATGCTGCTGGTCGCCCCATTTAAATCAAAGATAGGGCTGCAGAGACCTCATATCTACTGTACATCATTAGTTATGTATAGCTGGTATACATTATACATCTCCTGTATATTTTCCAGCAAAATAATGCTTGCCCACACACACACGGGGGTCATTGGAATGCCTCATAGAATCAAAGAATGGTAGAGTTGGAAGGGACATCCAGGGTCATCTGGTCCAACACCCTGCTCAGTGCAGGATCACTAAATCATCCCAGACAGATGTCTGCCCAGCCTCTGTTTGAACACTTCCATCGAAGAACTCCCCACCTCCTGTGATAACCTGTTCCACTCATTGATACCCCTCACTGTCTAATATCTAATCTATGTCTCCTCCCTTTCAGTTTCATCCCAATGCTTCTAGTCTTTCCTTGTGCAGATGAGAATAGGGCTGATCCCCCCTGCACTGTGACAGCCCTTCAGGTATTTGTAGACAGCTATTAAGTCTCCTCTCAGCCTTCTCTTCTGCTAAACATTCCCAGATCCTTTACCCGTTCCTCATAGGACATGATTTGCAGACCGCTCACCCTCTTGGTAACTCTTTTTTGAACTTGCTCTAGATCAGTGATGGCGAACATTTTAAAGACCAAGTGCCCAAACTGCAACCCAAAACCCACATCTTTATGGCAAAGTGCCATCATGTCAGAGGGGCGGGGCTTATCACGACGTATGATTTTACCCCTGTCGTTCTACAAATAGACAGCGTGCGGATTTTGACTGCTTTTTGGATGCGGAAACACTGCAGAATGTCCTCAGCGGAAATGTCTGTGGAAAATTCTGCAGCATTTCCGCATCCAAAAAGCAGTCAAAATCTGCACGCTGTCTATTTTGAAGCGTCCCTGCCCATTTCTGCCACAAGTAAACATACCCCAGAGGTAATAGTGACCTCCCCAGCGATAACAGTGACCTTCCCCACAGAAGTCACCAGTACGATAGCGACATCCCACAGCGGCCGCCAGTTCGACAGTGAACATCCCACAGCGGCCCCCAGTACGATAGGAACCCCCCCCCCCTACTGCGGCCCCCAGTACGATAGGGACCCCCCCTACAGCGGCTCCCAGTGTAGCAGCGACACCCCACCCCGCCTGCTGAAATTGCTGGTTAGCAGTGTCAGGGAGCTAGCCGGAGGACGTGTGTGAGCGGCGGAGAGGTGAGTACTTTTTTTAAAACTTTTTTAACCACCTATTGATGATTTTCAGGGAAGGGCTTATATTTCAAGCTCTTCCCCGAAAACCATATTGCAGGGTTTGCCAAAAACCACTGCTTTCAATGGGACCGGCAGCAGCGCCGACCCCATTGAAAGCAATAGGATAGCATGCAGCACTTCTGTCACAGAAGATTCCTTCATCCCCGCAGGGATGAAGGAAACTCCTGACACAGCTGTGGCAGAAGTCCCCGGCATTCTCCATATCTTTTCAATGGCGCTAGCGCTGCCGCCGCTGGCTCCATTGAAAAGACTGGCGATATCCCGGTCTCATTCCGGCGTCTTTCTTGCGCTGCGAGGCGAGTGTTTTCACTTGCTCTCGCAGCGCAAGATAGAAAATATCGCCAGTGTGTAGGAGCCCTTACAATCACACAGAGAAAGTTTCATCTGATTCCAACAACTACTTTTTTACAATGAGTATTTATACAGAGGGGTTCTCTTTTTGTCACCCCACTGCTGTCTCATTGTTTTTGTTTCTGAAGTAAATAACTCCAATCTTGACAGCCTCTCTGGGTATTGTAGTCTGCCCATTCCAATTATTAATTTAGTTGCCCACCTTTGTACCCGCTCAAGCTCTGATGCATCCTTCTTTAGTACCGGTGCCCAAAATCATTCTGGAGTAAACGCTCCCCAATGTCCCCTGTATGGTCTGAGTGTGTGGAGGACTCCGCTATGGATTGTGTGGGTGTGATTTACAGTACAGATTGACCATACTACTTGAACATAAAAAGCTTGGGAAAATGGTTGTAAATGTTTTAACCCCTTAACGACCAGCCCATAGTGTTTTTACGTCCTCCCGAAGTGGGCTTTATTCTCTGAGGACGTAAAAACATGCTTCCTGCAGAGAATAATGCCCCTCGGGCTGTGGACGTGACAGCTCCATGCTGTTGGTGTCCGCAGGTAGCTGACAGCATGGAGCTGTCATCCTGGGCTGTTCGGACCCCCCCCCCCGGCATTGCGATCGGCGCTATGCAATGGATAGCGCCGATCGCAAAAAAGTAAATAAAAGTGCAATAAAAGTTAAAGATTTTGCTGCCCTGATGGATCGGATCCATCGCAGCAGCTGAAATTACTCACCGATGTCCGCCGCACGCCTCCCAGCTGTCCCGATGCTCCGGGCGCCGTAGCCGTCCTTCTGCGCATGCGCGCCAGGCGGCATTACGTCAGCCGCATGCGCAGAAGGCCCGGCGGCGCGGGAGACTTAAAATCTCCTGGCTCCCGGCTCCTGTAGGTAGCCGGGAGGCAGGAGATGTCAGCGGGGACTGCGGTGAGCGGTCCCCGGTACCGCGATCGCCGTTATACAACGGATAACGACGATCGCGGAAAAGTGATAAAAAGTGTAAAAAAAGAAAAGTTTCACCTCCCCTCATGGATCGGATCCATGAGGGGAGGTGAAAATACTCACCTCAGGTCTGCCGATGTCCTCCGGCCGGTGTCGGGACCCCCCGCTGGCTTCTGCGATGTGCCGATGCGGCGCGCATGCGCAGAAGTCGGCGAGCCCGGCAAATTCAAAATCTCCCTGCACCCGGCTGTCACAGATAGCCGAGTGCAGGGAGATATGACTGGGGACAGCTGTATGTGGTTTCCAGTCATATGATCACCGTTATCCATCAGATAACGGTGATCATAGAAAGTTAAAAAGTAAAAAAAAGTTTAAAAAGTTAAAGTTTCATCTCCCCTTATGGATCGTATCCGTAAGGGGGGATGAAATTACGTACCCAAGGTCCCGGATTTGTTCCCTGGTGGGATGTTGATCCGCGGATCTTACCCCAGCTTCGGCGCATGCGCCCGTCAGCATGATGGCGGACGCATGCGCAAAAGTGAAATATTGCCCAAGAAATATAATATCTCCCTGCTGCTGGCTACAAAAGGTAGCCAAGAGCCTGGCGATGTCACGGGGAGCCGCGGTATGCAGTTACTGGTCACGTGATCGCCGTTATCCAATGCATAATGGCGATCACGTAAAAGTTCTTTAAAAAGTGGCAGTTTCATTTCCCCTCACCGATGCGATCGGTGGGGGGAGATGAAACATCTTCTCGGAGGCTTCCGCATTTGAATCCAGATGCGATTATCCTCCATGGACCCTTCCGGCTGCTGCGCATGCGCCCGCCGGCAAAATGCCGGACACATTCGCAGGAGCCGGGGACCCCAGGAAATTTTAAATCTCCTTGCTCCCAGCGACCAACGGTTGCTGAGTGCTTGGAGCAGTGACCGGTGGCCTCGCTGAGCGGTCCCCGGTCACATGATAAAGTAGCGAACTAACATTAGGCCGGTCACACATGACCGGAGAGGAATTACAGGTTCTGCATGCGCTTGATCAGCGGTAATCCACGGATCAATCGCATGAATTGGATTACACAATTCCCCCCAATTAGCGGGTCGGAATTACGTAATCCACTCGCAGAAACAGAACACAGCATGCTTACCACGAATATCTGCGACCTAGAGCCCTTTGTGCTCTATGACCGCGGATATACCCGCAGCCCATATGCAAACACATTGTGTACGGGCTGCGGGTACCCGAGTCATCTCTAAGCGACGGCGCGGGAAATGCAAACAAAAAACCGCCTGTGTGAGTAGGCAGTTATGCGCAGTACATTACGCAACCGTACGCAGGGTCACAGCCGGGCTCACAGCTGGAATCCGCTGCAGGCCTCGGCAAGCGGATTCCGCCTACGGCTACGTGAGCACGGCGTTATTCAGACCGCTACCAGTAATCCGTAATTTACAAGAAGCCCCGGGAACGTTCGTCTTCCTGCAGTTCCAGGAGCAGCTTGTTGAGCGCCTCCTGTGTGAGACCGCTGCACCGCAGCAAGATTACAAAGCCTCACAGCGCCACTTTCTACACCCCATCCCCGCCGCTGAGGTTACGAAATACCCCCCAAAATACATGAGAGGAGGGGGGGGGGGATACCCGATTTTCTTGCCCCATGTGCCCAGCCCAACCAGCCTCCGTAATTACCCCTGTCTTCGGACATAAAACGCAGTTTATATTATTACCTTTATCTAATATTTAGGGAATGCCAAAAAATGGGGATGGTGGGGGGGGGGGGGGGGTGAGGAAGTCAAATTTTTTTCCGTATAAGTGGGCAATGGGGCCTGGAATTTATTAAATCCAGCGGGCATTCCCTCCATTATGGGCCTAGCCATGTGTCCTGTAAGTAGATTAGGGCCACAATGGGTATGTTTCTGAACAGGGGACAAACAGGGGTATCCATTTTGGGGTGAAAGTCTTCATTCCTATGTACACTGTACAAAAAAAACCAGTTTTTAAATTGACAAAATTGCCAAACAAATGAAAATCGTAATTTTTTCCTTTTGCTTTGCTTAGATTCATTCAAATACTTTGGGGTCAAAATATGCAGTACACCCCTAGATGAATTTGTTAAGGGGTCTAGTTTTTAAAATGGGGTCATTTGTGGGGGTTCTCTATCGTTTTGGACGCTCAATGGCTCTACATGTGGGCAATGGGGACTGGAATTTATTCCGTTGTACCCTGAAATCCAACGGGTGCTCCTTCCATTATAGGCCTAGCTATGTTTCCTTTAAGTAGATTAGGGCCACAATGGGTATGTTTCTGAACACGGGACAAATGGGGGTATCCATTTTGGGGCGAAAGTCTTCATTCCTATGTACACTTTCCAAAAAAAACAGTTTTTAAATTGACACAATTGCCAAAAAAATGAAAATCGTAATTTTTTCCTTCTGCTTGGCTTAGATTCATTCAAAAACTGTGAAGTCAAAAAAGTCATCATACCCCTAGATAAATTCGTTAGGGGGTCTACTTTTCAAAATGGGGTCACTTGTGGGGGTTCTCCATCGTTTTGGTCACTCAATGGCTCTACAAGTGGGCAATGGGGACTAAATCTCCTTCAAGCAAAATTTCTGTTCCGAAAGCCACCGGTTGCTGCTTTCATTTTGGGCCCCATTGTGCATATAGACGTAATACTAGGGCCACAATGGGTATGTTTCTGAGCACAGGACAAACAGGGGTATCCATTTTGGGGTGCAAGTCTTCATTCATATATGTGCGGTACAAAAAAAACTGCTTTTGAAATGACAGAATTACCAAAAAAATGAAAATCGTATTTTTTCTCCTTCGGCTTGGCTTAGATTCATTCAAAAACTGTGAAGTCAAAAAAGTCATCGTACCCCTAGATAAATTCGTTAAGGGGTTTACTTTTCAAAATGGGGTCACTTGTGGGGGATCTCCATTGTTTTGGTCACTCAAGGGCTCTACAAGTGGGCAATGGGGACTAAATCTCCTTCAAGCAAAATTTCTGTTCCGAAAGCCACCGCTTGCTCCTTTCATTTTGGGCCCCATTGTGCATGCAGACATATGATTAGGGCCACAATGGGTATGTTTCTGAGCACGGGAGAAACAGGGGTATCCATTTTGGGGTGCAAGTCTTCATTCATATATGTGCTGTACAAAAAAACTGCTTTTAAAATGACAGAATTACCAAAAAAATGAAAATTGTAATTTTTTTCCTTCGACTTGGCTTAGATTCATTCAAAAACTGTGAAGTCAAAAAAGTCATCGTACCCCTAGATAAATTCGTTAAGGGGTCTACTTTTCAAAATGGGGTCACTTGTGGGGGTTCTCCATAGTTTTGGTCACTCAATGGCTCTACAAGTGGGCAATGGGGCCTAAATCTCCTTCAAGCAAAATTTCTGTTCCGAAAGCCACCGATTGCTCCTTTCATTTTGGGCCCCATTGTGCATCCAGACATATGATTAGGGCCACAATGGGTATGTTTCTGAGCACGGGACAAACGGGGGTATCCATTCTGGGGTGCAAATCCTAATTTTCATGTGTACTATAGAAAAAAGTCCTGTCATTAAAATGACATATTTGCAAAAATATGAAATTTTTGTTTTTCTCTTCTAAATTGCATTGACTCCTGAAAAAAAACTGTGGGGTTAAAATACTCATGACACCCCTCAGTGAATACGTTAAGGGGTGTAGTTTTTAAAATGGGGTCACTTGTGGGGGTATCTAATATTTTGACTCCTATGAGCCTTTCCAATCTTGGATTGGTGTAGGAAAACAGAGTGTTCCTCAAAATGCTGAAAAGTAATGTTACATTTGTACGTCTCCTAAATGGTTAAAAAACAAAACAAAAGTTTTTCCAATGTGCGCCCAAAATAAAGTAAACGGATGGAAATATAAATCTTAGCAAAAATTTCTATATAATGTTTGCACATATTTGAGATATTGCAGTTGGAAATGTGAAAAAATGACGATTTTTTCAAAATTTTCCCAATTTTGGCGCTTTTAATAAATAAACACAAATTCTATCGGTCTATTTTTTCCACCTAAATGAAGTACAATATGTGGCAAAAAAACAAAGTCAGAATCGCCTGAATATGCAAAACCTTTCTGGTCTTTTTCCATGCTAAAGTGACACGTGTCAGATTTGCAAAATTTGGCCTGGTCATTAAGGCGTAAACAGGCTTGGTCACTAAGGGGTTAAGAACTATCAAGCCAAGGAATCGTTTTGAATTGTTCGTCGCCCACGGCTTGGTCTTCCACGTCTTAGGGACATGGCAACATACTAATAATAATCTTTATTCGTATAGCGGCAACTTATTCCGCAGCGCGTAGAGCATATAAAATGTCGGTATATAACAGCACTTAGTATAGTATATGTTACTGTGGGGCCCCCAGTATATTTGGTGTATTCTGAAGTAATATCCTGTATCTCTGCTATACTCTACAGATTGCATCTACTACAGAGAGAGACTACAGTCACTGAGCTATAGATCACTATATACCTGCATGTAGCAGAGCTGAGTGTGCATCGCTATCTGTACCAGAGATTAACGTGTGTGCCTGCGGGCAGCAGGACTGAACGTGTGTGCCTGCGGGCAGCGGCAGTGATCGTATGCACCTGTATGCAGTGGCACTGATCGCATGCACCAGCGTGCTGCGGCGCCGAGAGGTGGGCAGCAGCGTGCTGCGGCGCCGAGAGGTGGGCAGCAGCGTGCTGCGGCGCCGAGAGGTGGGCAGCAGCGTGCTGCGGCGCCGAGAGGTGGGCAGCAGCGTGCTGCGGCGCCGAGAGGTGGGCGGAACCGTGCTGCAACGCGGAGAGGTGGGCAGCAGCGTGTTGTGGCGCCGAGAGGTGGGCAGCAGCGTGTAGCGGCACTGAGCGTAGGTAGCAGCGTGGGAAACAGTAAAGTGCGCGCTCTCGTGGAAGGTTGTACACACACTGTAATAATAGGTTTTGTGAGAACCCAAATCTTATCAACCATAGATGCAAAAAGTTCAGATGAGACACCCAATGAGTATTCCGGAAGTTTCTCCTCACCTCCCAGACACAAATCCCAATCATCATCTTCCATCTTGTCACCAAAATGACTAATCCAATATTTTTGTAGCTTAGTGAATTGCATATGGCTGCCACCACAACTTGCCATCCAGCTTTCCTAGTCTTCTTGCCCAACATCATTACATATCTCCACCATTTTGTTTTCAGGAGCCTAGGAAAGTGGGGTGATGACTACCGAGCTGGGCTCTGTTCATGTCAGTGTTAGGGGGTTCCAATTTTTGTTGTGCCCAGGGAACAAAAAAAAAAAAGCATGCTAGATAATGGTCAAGTTACCAACATGTTTTGTCACACAGCTTTCCTAGTGTCCTGAATTGCAAATCTGCCTCCTTTGCAATATCATTCCAGAACTAGTCAGAGTTGTTGTTCAGGAGCCTAGGAAGGTTTGATCTCAGCCACCCAGTCACCTGTTCACTTTTATAGTCACTCACCTTTCCCTGTATCCTGAATGCAAAGCTACTTCCCTTTCCAATATTCTCCTGTAACTCCAGGTTTGCAGTTTAGGAACCTGGGAAACCTAAGCGATGGCCAATGAGTCACTCAGCTTTCCTAGTGCCCTAAATGGCAAGTCAGCCTACTTTTCTCATATCACTCTAGAGGGTTCTAGGAAGGCTGGGAGATCCATTGTGTCAGCATTTTGTCCCAGTGGTACCAGAAGCCCCTCCATAACCCACAATGCCCCAGCAGGGACAGGAGTCTCCATTACAGACAATGCCCTTGTGGTGATAGGAGCCCCCCACCATTACCTACAATACCCCGGCGATGACAGGAGACCCCACAATTACCCAAAATGTCCCCTGTGGTGATAGGAGCCACCCCCATTATTACCCACAATTCACTGGTGGTGGCTAAAAACCCCGTTGCTCACAATGGCTCTAGCAGCGGCAGGTGCCCCCCATTACCTACAACCCCCGTTACCCACAATGCCCTGGTTAAAGTAGCTGTAATAGACACTAATATTCAGTAGAGATATAATGGCCTCACCTGCGGGATGTGCAGCTCTACGTGCAGGAAACGAAGGCCGGAAGACATGGACACGGAGTTTAGAGCTGCTATGTCCTCCCCAGCGCTGCCCATCACTAGCCCCGCCCCTCACTCACTGATTGGATGGCTGCGTCTAGTGTGTTGTGGCTGCTGGTTGGGGCTCTTTTTAGCAACTACACTTCTGAGCTGACTAGAATGCAGTGGCTTCTGGGAGATCCTACCACCAGCCATTACATTCTAGTCAGCAAATCAGTGAAGGGGCTAGAGTGCAGTCTAAACAGAGGAGCAGCCAGGAGCCACTCCAATCTAGTCGCAGCCGGCAGGAAATGTGTTTTCACTTGCACAGTTACCGGAAGTAGAGCTAGTGAGCTCCATATTTGCTCAGAACTTCAGAGGGGAAGAATGGGTGGGGGGTTGTCTGAATATAGACAATGCAGCCATAATACTAATACATGTGATGATAGTGAGGAGACAGAACAGCAGGGCGATTGTGTTTGAAGAGTGCTGGCAAAAAGACAAACCTGCATATAAAAGGAATGGAGCCGATGCTGACAAAATAGTAGAATAAATTTAAAATGCACTAAAGCTGTGCTGGTGCTTAAATATAAGATGCCCAAAGCATATTCTGACTGCGGGGCTCTGCGGAATCAGAGGGTCATTCACATCGGCGCCTGCGGTTTAGTTCCGTGAAATATGCAGCGTTTTCACGGACACAGACTGGGTATATTTGTCGCAGACAGCTTTTTTTTGCGTATTTACTGTGTTACTACACTAGAAAGAAGGCCTCGTAGATTTTGCACGTATCGTGTGCATGTCACCCCACGGACTTTAATACAAAACCTTGGATAGTAATATGTGCCAAAATAGGACATGCTGCAATTTGTATCCACAGAAGTCTGACTACCCCAATACACATAAATAGGGTTTATGCTAATTGTATTAATCACGCAAAATATGCTTACATAAGGGCTGATGTCCACAGTCGTTTTTCACTGTGTATTACGCATGCGTTACATGTCCACGTAATACGCGGTGAATGGAGTCAATGAAACTCCAGGGACTTCCATTGATCTATGTACATGTATGTGTAGATCCTGCATGCAGATATGCATGACAAATAGATCACAGCATGCTCTACTTTTCTGCATCCCACGCGGCGTGACCCTGTACATTTGTATAGGCAATGTGTGCAGCACTGTCCATACGCAATACATTGTGGCAGCGTTTCATATGCATCCCAACTATGAAAAAAAGAGTCACACTGCGCTGTGATACGCGGCATATGCAGTACACTCGCAGCAGCTGCCGGCAGACCCGCTATTTACAAACCCCTATCATTTTACCAACATGACCGTGGATATGTGGGCTAATACATGGTGCAAATATGTCCGTGTGAGTGACCCATAAATGAACGACACATGAAAAAAAAATATAGTACCCTATGTGTGTATATAACTATTTATGTGTTTGTACAATTTTGCCTCCACGCAAGTTGTGAGTTACATAGAGCTGCATGATAATAATAATCTTTTTTTGTATAGCGCCAACATATTCCGCAGCGCTTACATAGACAGGGGGAAAACAGAAAGACAAAAATTACAGAATCGCAGTTACATAGTAATCAGTTGATGAAAACAATAGGGGTGAGGGTCCCGCTCCACAGAGCTTACATACTACAAGTAATGGGGTGATACAGAAGGTAAAGGGCTGGAGATGTGGCTGGTATGGGGGGGGGGGGTGGATAGTGAGGGATGCTATACACATAGACAATAGTCAGACATTTGGCCATGTGACAGCAGAATCGGTATTATTATAGCTAGCAGGGATTGCAGTCAATAGGTCAGGGAGCATGTTATGAGGCGGAGTACAGAGGGGTTTGTTTAGGGAATGCGGTATGCCTCCCTGAAGAGGTGCGTTTTTAGAGCACGCCTGAAGTTCTGCGAGTCTTGAATTGCCTGGGTAGCCTTTGGTAGTGCGTTCCAGAGGACCGGTGCTGCTCTGCAGAAGTCTTGGAGGCGGGCATGAGAAGTTCGAAATAGAGGGGTGCGCAGTCTAGTTTCGTTAGCAGAGCAGAGAGCCCGGGCTGGGTGATGGATTGAGATGAGGGAGGCAATATAGGGGGGCGCAGCGCTGTGGAGGGCTTTGTGGATGAAGGTAGTGAGCTTATATTAAATTCTGTATTTAACGGACAGCCAGTGCAGTAACCGGCACAGGGCAGAGGCATCCAAGTAGCGGCTGGACAGGAAGATGAGCCTGGCTGCTGCATTCAGGATGGATTGGAGGGGGTAGAGTCTGGAGCAGAGAAGGCCAATCAGCAACGAGTTGCAGTAATTAAGCCGTGAGTGGATGAGGGCAATAATAAGCGTTTTTAGAGTGTCTATAGTGAGAAAAGAGCGGATTCTTGCGATGATGGTGGTAATGTGGAGGTTTTCGTATCTGCGCCATCATATGTTTGTAAAGAGGTGGTTTTGTTCGCCCTCCTTAATCTATATATATAAAATTGAATGTCTGTCTGTCTGTCTGTTTGTTTGTCCTATATGCGCTACTACACCATTCATCCAATCGCCATGAAACTTTGGGAAGTTGTTGAGTACACTCCTGGGAAGATTATAGGCATAGTACAACTATCCTATGATAAATGGTGCACGTGTGAGCGTCGACAGTTACGCCCCCCCCTACGTAGATCGTTCGATTTCCATCATTGCCACCAATTCTCTCACTACCCGATGTCGTAGAAACATGAAATTTGGCATGAGCATTGATTATGTCATAAATAGGAAAAGCTAATGGGTCCCAACTCGATTATTTAATTCTAAGCGCAAAAGAATTAGCGTCCAAATTTTATGTATGGAATCTAGAGATGAGCGAGCACCAAAATGCTCGGGTGCTCGTTACTCGGGACGAAAATTTCGTGATGCTCGAGGGTTCGTTTCAAATAACGAACCGCATTGAAGTCAATGGGCGACCCGAGCATTTTTGTATATCGCCGATGCTCGCTAAGGTTTCCATTTGTGAAAATCAGGGCAATTCAGGAAAGTGATGGGAACAACACAGCAACGGATAGGGCAGGCGAGGGGCTACATGTTGGGCTGCATCTCAAGTTCCCAGGTCCCACTATTAAGCCACAATAGCGGCAAGAGTGGGCCCCCCCCCCCTCCCAACAATTTTTACTTCTGAAAAGCCCTCATTAGCAATGCATACCTTAGCTAAGCACCACACTACCTCCAACAAAGCACAATCACTGCCTGCAGGACACTCCGCTGCCACTTCTCCTGGGTTACATGCTGCCCAACCCCCCCCCCCCCGCACAACCCAGTGTCCACAGCGCACACCAAAGTGTCCCTGCGCAGCCTTCAGCTGCCCTCATGCCACACCACACTCATGTCTATTTATAAGTGCATCTGCCATGAGGAGGAACCGCAGGCACACACTGCAGAGGGTTGGCACGGCTAGGCAGCGACCCTCTTTAAAAGGGGCAGGACGATAGCCCACAATGCTGTACAGAAGCAATGAGAAATATAATCCTGTGCCACCGCCATCAGGAGCTGCACACGTGGGCATAGCAATGGGGAACCTATGTGCCACACACTATTCATTCTGTCAAGGTGTCTGCATGCCCCAGTCAGACCGCGTTTTTTTATAAATAGTCACAGGCAGGTACAACTCCACAATGGGAATTCCGTGTGCACCCACAGCATGGGTGGCTCCCTGGAACCCACCGGCTGTACATAAATAAATCCCATTGCATTGCCCATCACAGCTGAGGTAATGTCAGGTGTAATGCAGGTGGGCTTCGGCCCACACTGCATGCCCCAGTCAGACTGGGGTTCTTTAGAAGTGGACACATGCAGTTACAACTCCCTGTGGACCGACAGCATGGGTGGGTGCCAGGAAGCCACCGGCGGTACATAAATATATCCCATTGCAGTGCCCAGCACAGCTGAGGTAATGTCATGTTTAATGCAGGTGGGCTTCGGCCCACACTGCATGCCCCAGTCAGACTGGGCTTCTTTAGAAGTGGACACATGCAGTTACAACTCCGTGTGGACCGACAGCATGGGTGGCTCCCTGGAACCCACCGGCGGTACATAAATAAATCCCATTGCAGTGCCCTGGACAGCAAAGCTAATGTCATGTTTAATGCAAGTGGGCTTCGGCCCACACTGCATCCCCAGACAGACTGGGGTTCTTTAGAAGTGGACACATGCAGTTACAACTCCGTGTGGACCGACAGCATGGGTGGGTGCCAGGAAGCCACCGGCGGTACATTAATATATCCCATTGCAGTGCCCAGCACAGCTGAGGTAATGTCATGTTTAATGCAGGTGGGCTTCGGCCCACACTGCATGCCCCAGTCAGACTGGGGTTCTTTAGAAGTGGACACATGCAGTTACAACTCCGTGTGGACCGACAGCATGGGTGGCTCCCTGGAACCCACCGGCGGTACATAAATAAATCCCATTGCAGTGCCCTGGACAGCAAAGCTAATGTCATGTTTAATGCAAGTGGGCTTCGGCCCACACTGCATCCCCAGTCAGACTGGGGTTCTTTAGAAGTGGACACATGCAGTTACAACTCCGTGTGGACCGACAGCATGGGTGGCTCCCTGGAACCCACCGGCGGTACATAAATATATCCCATTGCAGTGCCCAACACAGCGGATGTAACGTCAGCTTTAATGCAGGTGGGCAAAAAAATAATTGGATTACACTGTAGACGAGGGCCCAAAAAAATTGGTGTACCAACAGTACTAATGTACCTCAGAAAAATTGCCCATGCCCAACCAAGAGGGCAGGTGAAACCCATTAATCGCTTTGGTTAATGTGGTTAAATTTGTAACTAGGCCTGGAGGCAGCCCAGTTAAAATAAAAATTGGTTCAGGTGCAAGTTTCAACGCTTTAATGAGCATTGAAACGTATAAAAATTGTTTACAAAAATTATATGACTGAGCCTTTTGGGCCTAAGAAAAATTGCCCGTTCGGCGTGATTACGTCAGGTTTCAAGAGGAGGAGCAGGAGGAGGAGGATGAGTATAATACACAGATTGATGAAGCTAAAAGGTCCCCGTTTTTGATGGTGATAGAGAACGATGCTTCCATCCGCGGGTGCAGCCTACGTAATGCTTAGGTATCGCTGCTGTCCGCTGGTGGAGAAGAGAAGTCTAGGGAAATCCAGGCTTTGTTCATCTTGATGAGTGTAAGCCTGTCGGCACTGTCGGTTGACAGGCGGGTACGCTTATCCGTGATGATTCCCCCAGCCGCACTAAACACCCTCTCTGACAAGACGCTAGCCGCAGGACAAGCAAGCACCTCCAGGGCATACAGCGCGAGTTCAGGCCACGTGTCCAGCTTCGACACCCAGTAATTGTAGGGGGCAGAGGCGTCACGGAGGATGGTCGTGCGATCGGCTACGTACTCCCTCACCATCCTTTTACAGTGCTCCCGCCGACTCAGCCTTGACTGGGGAGCGGTGACACAGTCTTGCTGGGGAGCCAGAAAGCTGTCAAAGGCCTTAGAGAGTGTTCCCCTGCCTGTGCTGTACATGCTGCCTGATGTCCGCGCCTCCCCTGCTACCTGGCCCTCGGAACTGCGCCTTCTGCCACTAGCGCTGTCGGATGGGAATTTTACCATCAGCTTGTCCGCCAGGTTCCTGTGGTATAGCATCACTCTCGAACCCCTTTCCTCTTCGGGTATGAGAGTGCAAAGGTTCTCCTTATACCGTGGGTCGAGCAGTGTGTCACCCAGTAATCCGTAGTGGCCAGAATGCGTGTAACGCGAGGGTCACGAGAAAGGCATCCTAACATGAAGTCAGCCATGTGTGCCAGGGTACCTGTATGCAACACATGGCTGTCCTCACTAGGAAGATCACTTTCAGGATCCTCCTCCTCCTCAGGCCATACACGCTGAAAGGATGACAGGCAAGCAGCATATGTACCCTCAGCAGTGGGCCAAGCTGTCTCTTCCCCCTCCTCCTCATGCTCCTCCACCTCCTCCTCCTCAACGCGATATAGACAGGAGGGTGCTCTGACTATCCAGCGACATACTGTCTTCCCCCGCCTCCGTTTCCAAGCGCAAAGCGTCTGCCTTTATGCTTTGCAGGGAACTTCTCGAGAGGCATAGCAGAGGAATGGTGACGCTAATGATTGCAGCATCCCCGCTCACCATCTGGGTAGACTCCTCAAAGTTTCCAAGGACCTGGCAGATGTCTGCCAACCAGGCCCACTCTTCTGTAAAGAATTGAGGAGGCTGACTCCCACTGCGCCACCCATGTTGGAGTTGGTATTCCACTATAGCTCTACGCTGCTCATAGAGCCTGGCCAACATGTGGAGCGTAGAGTTCCACCGTGTGGGCACGTCGCACAGCAGTCGGTGCACTGGCAGATTAAACCGATGTTGCAGGGTGCGCAGGGTGGCAGCGTCCGTGTGGGACTTGCGGAAATGTGCGCAGAGCCGGCGCACCTTTCCGTGCAGGTCTGACAAGCGTGGGTAGCTTTTCAGAAACCGCTGAACCACCAAATTAAAGACGTGGGCCAGGCATGGCACGTGCGTGAGGCTGCCGAGCTGCAGAGCCGCCACCAGGTTACGGCCGTTGTCACACACGACCATGCCCGGTTGGAGGCTCAGCGGCGCAAGCCAGCGATCTGTTTGCTCTGTCAGACCCTGCAGCAGTTCGTGGGCCGTGTGCCTCTTCTCTCCTAAGCTGAGTAGTTTCAGCACGGCCTGCTGACGCTTGCCCACCGCTGTGCTGTCGTGCCGCGAGACACCGACTGCTGGCGTCGTGCTGCTGCTGCTGCTGACACATCTTGATTGCGAGACAGAGGTTGAAGAGGAGGAGGAGGAGGGTGGTTTAGTGGAGGAAGCATACACCGCCGCAGATACCACCACCGAGCTGGGGCCCGCAATTCTGGGGGTGGGAAGGACGTGAGCGGTCCCAGGCTCTGACTCTGTCCCAGCCTCCACTAAATTCACCCAATGTGCCGTCAGGGAGATATAGTGGCCCTGCCCGCCTGTGCTTGTCCACGTGTCCGTTGTTAAGTGGACCTTGGCAGTAACCGCGTTGGTGAGGGCGCGTACAATGTGGCGGGAGACGTGGTCGTGCAGGGCTGGGACGGCACATCGGGAAAAGTAGTGGCGACTGGGAACTGAGTAGCGCGGGGCCGCCGCCGCCATCATACATTTGAAAGCCTCCGTTTCCACGAGCCTATACGGCAGCATCTCCAGGCTGATAAATTTGGCTATGTGCACGTTTAACGCTTGAGCGTGCGGGTGCGTGGCGGCGTACTTGCGCTTGCGCTCCAACACTTGCGCTAGCAACGGCTGGACGGTGCGCTGAGAGACATTGGTGGATGGGGCCGAGGACAGCGGAGGTGAGGGTGTGGGTGCAGGCCAGGAGACGGTAGTGCCTGTGTCCTGAGAGGGGGGTTGGATCTCAGTGGCAGGTTGGGGCACAGGGGGAGAGGCAGCGGTGCAAACCGGAGGCGGTGAACGGCCTTCGTCCCACCTTGTGGGGTGCTTGGCCATCATATGTCTGCGCATGGTGGTGGTGGTGAGGCTGGTGGTGGTAGCTCCACGGCTGATCTTGGCGCGACAAACCTTGCACACCACAGTTCGTCGGTCGTCTGCACTCTCAGTGAAAAACTGCCACACCTTTGAGCACCTCGGCCTCTGCAGGGTGGCATGGCGTGAGGGGGCACTTTGGGAAACAGTTGGTGGATTATTCGGTCTGGCTCTGCCTCTACCCCTGGCCACCACACTGCCTCTTCCAACCTGCTCTGCTGCTGCACTTGCCTCGCCCCTCCGAAGACCTGTCCTCAGTAGGCTTAGCAAACCAGGTGGGGTCAGTCACCTCATAGTCCAGCTGCTCTTCCTCCGAATCCTCTGTGCGCTCCTCCCTCGGACTTACTGCCCTTACTACTACCTCACTGATCGACAACTGTGTCTCATCGTCTTCGTCCTCCTCACCCACTGAAAGCTCTTGAGACAGTTGCCGGAAGTCCCCAGCCTCATGCCCCGGACCCCGGGAACTTTCCAAAGGTTGGGCATCGGTGACGACAAACTCCTCCGGTGGGAGAGGAACCATTGCTGCCCACTCTGGGCATGGGCCCGAGAACAGTTCCTGGGAGTCTGCCTGCTCCTCAGAATGTGTCATTGTAATGGAGTGAGGAGGCTGGGAGGAAGGAGGAGCAGCAGCCAGAGGATTCAGAGTTGCAGCAGTGGACGGCGCAGAACTCTGGGTGGTCGATAGATTGCTGGATGCACTTTCTGCCATCCACGACAGGACCTGCTCACACTGCTCATTTTCTAATAAAGGTCTACCGCGTGGACCCATTAATTGTGAGATGAATGTGGGGACGCCAGAAACGTGCCTCTCTCCTAATCCCGCAGCAGTCGGCTGCGATACACCTGGATCAGGAGCTCGGCCTGTGCCCACACCCTGACTTGGGCCTCCGCGTCCTCGTCCGCGTCCACGTCCTCTAGGCCTACCCCTACCCCTCAGTATGGTGTATTACCAGTATTGCAGAAACAGAACGCTGGAATGTGCCGCTTATTGGCCTGTGGTTGGAGGCTGACTTCACTTACGGAACGCACAGCATATCCAGGAAACAATTTTGCGCAAGCCTGCTGTAATGCTTAGCTGCGTATTAATTAGGACTACTACCCCCAGCAGATAGATACTGTAGGCAGCGTATAATATTATGTATACTGTTTCCCTCTGGCGGGATGACGGCACTGATGTAACAGAGACAGCAGATCCCAGAAACAATTTTGCGCCAGCCTGCTGTAACGCTTAGCTGCGTATTAATTAGGACTACTACCCCCAGCAGATAGATACTGTAGGTAGCGTATAATATTATGTATACTGTTTCCCTGTGGCGGGATGACGGCGCTGATGTAACAGAGACAGCAGATCCAGGAAACAATTTTGCGCCAGCCTGCTGTAACGCTTAGCTGCGTATTAATTAGGACTACTACCCCAGCAGATAGATATTGTAGGCAGCGTATAATATTATGTATACTGTTTCCCTCTGGCGGGATGACGGCGCTGATGTAACAGAGACAGCAGATCCAGGAAACAATTTTGCGCCAGCCTGCTGTAACGCTTAGCTGCGTATTAATTAGGACTACTACCCCCAGCAGATAGATACTGTAGGCAGCGTATAATATTATGTATACTGTTTCCCTCTGGCGGGATGACGGCGCTGATGTAACAGAGACAGCAGATCCAGGAAACAATTTTGCGCCAGCCTGCTGTAACGCTTAGCTGCGTATTAATTAGGACTACTACCCCCAGCAGATAGATACTGTAGGCAGCGTATAATATTATGTATACTGTTTCTCTCTGGCGGGATGACGGCGCTGATGTAACAGAGACAGCAGATCCAGGAAACAATTTTGCGCAAGCCTGCTGTAACGCTTAGCTACGTATTAATTAGGACTACTACCCCCAGCAGATAGATACTGTAGGCAGCGTATAATATTATGTATACTGTTTCCCTCTGGCGGGATGACGGCGCTGATGTAACAGACAGCAGATCCAGGAAACAATTTTGCGCAAGCCTGCTGTAACGCTTAGCTGCGTATTAATTAGGACTACTACCCCCAGCAGATAGATACTGTAGGCAGCGTATAATATTATGTATACTGTTTCCCTCTGGCGGGATGACAGGGCTGATGTAACAGAGACAGCAGATCCAGGAAACAATTTTGCGCAAGCCTGCTGTAACGCTTAGCTGCGTATTAATTAGGACTACTACCCCCAGCAGACACGCAGTAAACTGAAGACGGTCACAGGCAGCCCAAATATAGTATTTTTCCCCAATTTTTTGGAAAAAGCCCACTGCCTATATAGCCTGAATATCTCTTTCCCTGCCTCACCAGTACTGGCCCTATACTCTGTACAATGACTGCAGACTGAGGACGCAATGCTCTGCACGGCTGATATACAAAAAAAAAAAAAGAAAAGTGCAACACTGCAAAAATCAGCCTCAACAGTACTGCACATGGTCAGATGTGGCCATAAGAAGGACCGTTGGGGTTCTTGAAGCGTAAAATCACTCCTAACACTCTCCCTATAGCAGCTCCGGCATCAGCAGCACTTTCTCTGAGCTATGTCAGAAGGCATCTGTGGCGAGCCGCGGGAGGGGCCGATTTATATACTCGGGTGACACCTGATCTCGCCAGCCACTCACTGCAGGGGGGTGGTATAGGGCTTGAATGTCACAGGGGGAAGTTGTAATGCCTTCCCTGTCCTTCTATTGGCCAGAAAAGCGCGCTAACGTCTCAGAGATGAAAGTGAAAGTAACTCGAATATCACGTGGTGCTCACCTCTAGTAACGAGCATCTCGAACACGCTAATACTCGAACGAGTATCAAGCTCGGACGAGTACGTTCGCTCATCTCTAGTGGGGACCCATTAGCTTCTCCTATTTATGACATAATCAATGCTCGTGCCAAATTTCATGTTTCTATGACATCGAGTAGTGAGAGAATTAGATTCCTTAGTAAAATTTGGACGGTAATTTTTTTGCGCTTAGAATAGAATAATTGAGCTAGGACCCATTAACTTTTCCTATTTATGATATAGTCAATGCTCGTGCCAAATTTCAAGTTTCTATGACATCGCGAAGTGAGAGAATATATACGGTACATAAAATTTGGACGCTAATTCTTTGGCACTTAGAATTGAATAATCGAGTTGGGACCCATTATCTTATACTATTCACTGTGGCAGAAACGTTCTTTTAACAATTATAACAACCAGTCACCGAAAAGAACCTTACTGATGTATAAAAAATAACTTTTATTAAATTATTCTAAAAAAAGCTTATATGTGAAATTAAAAGAAGTCATACGACTCCACCAGCAACAATATTCAGGATGTGCTGACACCGACAACTAGAGGGAGGTACGATTCAGGATAATGACCCTCCAAGTTCATTCAATATCTCATATGTCCATAAGGTAATGGGTAAAGATAAGCCAGATGACTATATGGAGCGACCTATTCTATCTTATATCTGATATGACTAATAGCCGGAGCTTGTTTAAACAGACATCACATCGACGCGTTTCCTTTAGTGCCAAAAAAATGGACACTATTTCATCAGGATGGATACAACTAATTCAATTGGGTCTATAACATCCACTGAATCACTCATTTTGAACAATCAACTGCTCCAACCCTCAAAAAGGGGGCTTATTCACATTAATATTGTCATAGATAAAAAGACGTATTGACAATAATAATGTAATGATGTTATTGACTCAATATAGATAAGAGTCAAATATTCCCAAGGATAAGTTCAAATACAGATGTGTGCTCCAGCCCTCATTTATAGGGCAAATTCAATGATGAGGCTCTGTATTGATGAAAACAGAGCTTAATAACACGGATGATCACCTAGATGTAATAGTGTTTATTAACTCAGAATAACATGAGTAAAAAAAACTCCCAAAAATAGGTGTACAAATATAAGTGTGCTTCTGCCCACATTTATGGGGCTATTCAAATGGTAAAGTCTGAATTATTGAAAACGGACTATTGTGGTATAGACAGTCTGCTGTTACTAATCAAAGGAGACACAAATAGTCACATTCACACTGATGTAGTTCACTGTGTGACTCCATATAATTGATTAGAGTAAGATCACCATTCACTGGTCTAAATTCATATCCCACCGATATATGGTTGTTGGGATTGATATATAACCTAGACTCAGAGAAGGCTAACAGAGCCCACCACTGTGAGATTAAATAGTTTAGCAGGGTCGGCTCAAACCCCTGCGCAGAGAGCACACATATCAGCCGCACCGGCCGAGATATTAGGACATAGATGGTATGTAGGTGCAAACACCGTTCTTTTATTCACAAAGCTCCGCCTTATTCCACCCCTAGGGTGGATCCCGATCCTCCAATCAGACGCCCTCCTTGCTACACACCCCCGTATGTATCAGGTGTTAGCAAGACGTCATCACGCATCAACGTGCTGACGTATCACGGCGTAACCACGTGACCATAGATTGATGACGTTAAAACGTCACGTGACTCCTCCCGGACTTAGAGTTAATCCCTGATATAGTCGATTTGACTGGATTTGCTAGCGCATGCGCAAACCAGTCATTCTCACCCGATCGGCTATAGAAGATATACATAATATAGAATGACTAGCGCACGTACCAACCGGTTATTAACATCCAATCAAGAATAGAGGATGTCATAAATACAGGTAACACCATGAATAAACATTAAAATGAGGTAAAAATGTTGATGAAATCCCCATTATATATTCATAGGTAAGATATAACGGAGGAATATTGTAGGATATTAATATAGGGCTAGAAGCAAATTCTGATGATACAAATGCATTAAATTCTGACACTAGCAGACACGAGGAAATATATCAGGGGTTAACAAGGTGATGGATACATCAATCAAATAGACACAGACGCAATGCAGAGACAAGATTTAAGAATCCACAACTAGAGTGAGGTGAAGCACATCGGTATGATAGAGGTAAACAGTCCACATATAGGGACTTAGTCTATTAATAAAAATTCTATCAATAAGAATTCAGGCAGGGTTATCATATCTTCAGATGAATGCTGAAAAAGAAAGGCACTCATTGAGACCTTTTGGTGCACAAGAGTCCAATCTGAAAAGCCAACCACTCTCCTTCTGCAGGAGCCTTCTATCCAGATTACCTCGTCTACCATTCGTCTTCATAATCTCGATACCTCGAAAGGTGACAAGATCGGGGTTATTGTTATGCTTTTCTTTCATATGAATAGCTAGACTGGTTTGTTCGTTACGGTTTATGCTTCCAATATGTGCTAACACCCTCCGTCTCAATTGCTGCATCGTCTTCCCAATATAATCCATTGGGCATGGACAAGATGCCATGTAGACAACACCACTGGAACGACAGTTAATGAAGTCCCTGATGGTGTACTCCTTTCCAGTGGTGGAACTCTTAAACGTCTTACATCGAACCATGTATCTACATGCCTTGCATCCCGAGCAGGGATACGAGCCTTTGACGGGATCCCGTGTTAACCATGTTCTGGCTGGTTGGGAAGGTGGTAAATGACTATGTACCAGCCTATCTTTTAAATTTCTCCCTCGTCTGAAGGTGATCTGTGGTCTTACAGTCAGATACTCTTTAAGATCGGGGTCTTTTCTTAAGATGTTCCAATATTTAGTGAGAATACCCCTAACTTCCTGGGATTTGTCGTCAAATGAGCCAATAACTCTCACTACGTCATTGCTTCCCGACTTAGGTCTTACTTCCAAAAGATTAGTTCGTATTGATTGCTTAGCATGGTGTTCTGCTTCCTTAACTACATATTCCGGGTAGCCCCTATCCAGGAATCTCTGTTGCATTTCACGGGCCTTATGTTCAAAATCCATCTCATTAGAACAATTCCGTCGAGCTCTGATGAACTGGCTCTTAGGAATTCCACGTTTCAATGGTAGAGGATGGTGGCTCGTTCAGTGCAGCAGAGTATTGGTTGCAGTTTTCTTGCAGAAGATTGTTGTTTCAATACGATGTCCCTCCGTCCGTGAGATTCTCAGATCCAAAAACGTTATTTTGTCCCGATTGATCTGTGATGTCAACAAGAGATTCAGATCATTGTTGTTAAGGTGCGTCACAAATTTATTAAATTCATCAACGCCACCTGTCCAGAGTATCAGGACGTCGTCGATATATCTAAGCCAGAGTTCTATCCACGATGTCCATTTTTCGTTTTCTTCGCAGAAAACTCTTGTCTCCTCCCACCAGCCCAGGAATAGATTGGCATAGCTGGGGGCACATGGGCTCCCCATAGCCGTACCCCTGAGCTGGTGGTAGAATTTTCCTTCGAACAAAAAATAATTATGTTCGAGGATAAAGGACAAAAGACGTGTCAGCAATGAGTTGTGAGCTCTGAAATGAGTCCCTCTTTGATTTAAATAGAATTGTACAGCCTCCACCCCCTGTTTATGAGGGATGGAGCTATACAGGGACTCCACGTCCAGGCTCGCAAACATAGTGTCCGATGATAAGGAGACATCCTCCAGTCTTTTCAGAACATCCGTTGTATCTCTGGTGTATGATGGCAACGCTTCAACAAATGATCTTAGGATCTGATCCAAATATCTGCTTACTCCTTGGGTTAGACTCTCTACACCCGATACAATGGGTCTTCCTTTGAGGGGTTCTAGCCCCTTGTGTATCTTTGGTAGTCCATAAAATACAGCGATCAGTGGTTTTTTAGGATACAAGAAGAGAAATTCGTTGTTACCAATCAGGAGGTCAGATTTCGCCATGGTAAGTATATCATTCAATTCACTCTGGAAGCGATCTGTAGGATCACATTCCAAAATCTTATATGTAGATCTATCATTCAGTATTAGGAGGCACATATCGCGGTACTTATCGCGATCTAGCATCACGATGTTGCCCCCTTTATCTGAAGGTTTCACCACAACACTTGAGTCATTTTTAAGCTCAATTAGAGCCTTTTTCTCTTCTGATGTCAAATTATGATGACTAAATTTAACTTTATCCGAAGAGAGATCTTTCAGGTCTGTATTAACCATTGACTCAAATAGGTCTATAAACGGATACTCACCCGAAGGTGAACTGGTGTTCTTTGGCTTAAGACCAGTAAAGGGACCAACACCTGGATCCCTTGTTCCCTCCTGTTCCAACGCTATCAATGTCTCAAGTGCTCCCTGATCGCTGGGGTCTAAACCCAGTTCCAAACATTTTTTCTTTCCTTCCACTGCAAAATGTTTCCTCCACCGCAGTTTCCTCAAAAATAGAGAGATATCTTTAGTCCAAGTAAAGCAATCGTATCTGTTCGTCGGTATAAATGACAATCCCCTCTTTAGTAAAGACTGTTCATTATCTGATAAAGTTCTCGATGATAAGTTTATGATTTGTAATTCTGCCTCCATTGACCGATTATCTTTATTTAGGGTATCCATGGTTCCAGAAGACGACTCATCCATTACTATTGGAAATTGCCTGGAAGACCCCGATCGGTTGACCTAAAAAACGGCCCTCATTATGGCCAAATCTAGCTCTAGTTCTTGGCCTGGTTCTACTGACTCCCCTACCTCTTGACCTCCCTGAGAACTGTCCCCTCTTTGATGATTCATTACTTGACAAATCACCCTCTGACGAACTATATTCTGATTCAGTATGGGATCGGGATTCGTAGACTCTGTTTTCTTTAAAGTCGTTCATATCCCGATTAAACTGAAAGTGTTTTCTTTCTTTCAGATGACGAGTAAATTTCTCAATTGTCAGTTTCAGGGTGTTTTCTCTTTTTTCAAAGTCTTGTTCACTAGAGAATTTTTTAGTCTCTTTAATCAATTCCTCAAGAGCTTTGCTGTTTTTATCAAGGTTTTGTTTCTCCTCTTCCAATAAAAGATTCATGAAGTGGAAGGAACATTCCGTTGCTTCTTGTTCCCACCTATTCATGAAGGAGCTGTTTCTTAATTTAGGGGCGGGTAGAACCTGGACTCTCAGTCCATGGGGCACAATTTTACTTTCCAAATAATTAGAGAGTCCCTGGACCTCCCACCACGATCTCACGAAGTCTTTGTAGACCTTCGTAAGATTTTTGAAGGCTTGATTACTCGATGTTACTTGTGTCTGCATATCCAATTCTTGATTTGAAATGACAGATTTTGCTTCTGACAGCCAGGGCGCAGTATCGATGCGTCCTGACAAGAAACCTACCATATTTGACAATTTTTAGACTATTCACTGTGGCAGAAACGTTCTTTTAATAATTATAACAACCAGTCACCGAAAAGAACCTTACTGATGTATAAAAAATAACTTTTATTAAATTATTCTAAAAAAAGCTTATATGTGAAATTAAAAGAAGTCATACGACTCCACCAGCAACAATATTCAGGATGTGCTGACACCGACAACTAGAGGGAGGTACGATTCAGGATAATGACCCTCCAAGTTCATTCAATATCTCATATGTCCATAAGGTAATGGGTAAAGATAAGCCAGATGACTATATGGAGCGACCTATTCTATCTTATATCTGATATGACTAATAGCCGGAGCTTGTTTAAACAGACATCACATCGACGCGTTTCCTTTAGTGCCAAAAAAATGGACACTATTTCATCAGGATGGATACAACTAATTCAATTGGGTCTATAACATCCACTGAATCACTCATTTTGAACAATCAACTGCTCCAACCCTCAAAAAGGGGGCTTATTCACATTAATATTGTCATAGATAAAAAGACGTATTGACAATAATAATGTAATGATGTTATTGACTCAATATAGATAAGAGTCAAATATTCCCAAGGATAAGTTCAAATACAGATGTGTGCTCCAGCCCTCATTTATGGGGCAAATTCAATGATGAGGCTCTGTATTGATGAAAACAGAGCTTAATAACACGGATGATCACCTAGATGTAATAGTGTTTATTAACTCAGAATAACATGAGTAAAAAAAACTCCCAAAAATAGGTGTACAAATATAAGTGTGCTTCTGCCCACATTTATGGGGCTATTCAAATGGTAAAGTCTGAATTATTGAAAACGGACTATTGTGGTATAGACAGTCTGCTGTTACTAATCAAAGGAGACACAAATAGTCACATTCACACTGATGTAGTTCACTGTGTGACTCCATATAATTGATTAGAGTAAGATCACCATTCACTGGTCTAAATTCATATCCCACCGATATATGGTTGTTGGGATTGATATATAACCTAGACTCAGAGAAGGCTAACAGAGCCCACCACTGTGAGATTAAATAGTTTAGCAGGGTCGGCTCAAACCCCTGCGCAGAGAGCACACATATCAGCCGCACCGGCCGAGATATTAGGACATAGATGGTATGTAGGTGCAAACACCGTTCTTTTATTCACAAAGCTCCGCCTTATTCCACCCCTAGGGTGGATCCCGATCCTCCAATCAGACGCCCTCCTTGCTACACACCCCCGTATGTATCAGGTGTTAGCAAGACGTCATCACGCATCAACGTGCTGACGTATCACGGCGTAACCACGTGACCATAGATTGATGACGTTAAAACGTCACGTGACTCCTCCCGGACTTAGAGTTAATCCCTGATATAGTCGATTTGACTGGATTCGCTAGCGCATGCGCAAACCAGTCATTCTCACCCGATCGGCTATAGAAGATATACATAATATAGAATGACTAGCGCACGTACCAACCGGTTATTAACATCCAATCAAGAATAGAGGATGTCATAAATACAGGTAACACCATGAATAAACATTAAAATGAGGTAAAAATGTTGATACCTCGAAAGGTGACAAGATCGGGGTTATTGTTATGCTTTTCTTTCATATGAATAGCTAGACTGGTTTGTTCGTTACGGTTTATGCTTGCAATATGTGCTAACACCCTCCGTCTCAATTGCTGCATCGTCTTCCCAATATAATCCATTGGGCATGGACAAGATGCCATGTAGACAACACCACTGGAACGACAGTTAATGAAGTCCCTGATGGTGTACTCCTTTCCAGTGGTGGAACTCTTAAACGTCTTACATCGAACCATGTATCTACATGCCTTGCATCCCGAGCAGGGATACGAGCCTTTGACGGGATCCCGTGTTAACCATGTTCTGGCTGGTTGGGAAGGTGGTAAATGACTATGTACCAGCCTATCTTTTAAATTTCTCCCTCGTCTGAAGGTGATCTGTGGTCTTACAGTCAGATACTCTTTAAGATCGGGGTCTTTTCTTAAGATGTTCCAATATTTAGTGAGAATACCCCTAACTTCCTGGGATTTGTCGTCAAATGAGCCAATAACTCTCACTACGTCATTGCTTCCCGACTTAGGTCTTACTTCCAAAAGATTAGTTCGTATTGATTGCTTAGCATGGTGTTCTGCTTCCTTAACTACATATTCCGGGTAGCCCCTATCCAGGAATCTCTGTTGCATTTCACGGGCCTTATGTTCAAAATCCATCTCATTAGAACAATTCCGTCGAGCTCTGATGAACTGGCTCTTAGGAATTCCACGTTTCAATGGTAGAGGATGGTGGCTCGTTCAGTGCAGCAGAGTATTGGTTGCAGTTTTCTTGCGGAAGATTGTTGTTTCAATACGATGTCCCTCCGTCCGTGAGATACTCAGATCCAAAAACGTTATTTTGTCCCGATTGATCTGTGATGTCAACAAGAGATTCAGATCATTGTTGTTAAGGTGCGTCACAAATTTATTAAATTCATCAACGCCACCTGTCCAGAGTATCAGGACGTCGTCGATATATCTAAGCCAGAGTTCTATCCACGATGTCCATTTTTCGTTTTCTTCGCAGAAAACTCTTGTCTCCTCCCACCAGCCCAGGAATAGATTGGCATAGCTGGGGGCACATGGGCTCCCCATAGCCGTACCCCTGAGCTGGTGGTAGAATTTTCCTTCGAACAAAAAATAATTATGTTCGAGGATAAAGGACAAAAGACGTGTCAGCAATGAGTTGTGAGCTCTGAAATGAGTCCCTCTTTGATTTAAATAGAATTGTACAGCCTCCACCCCCTGTTTATGAGGGATGGAGCTATACAGGGACTCCACGTCCAGGCTCGCAAACATAGTGTCCGATGATAAGGAGACATCCTCCAGTCTTTTCAGAACATCCGTTGTATCTCTGGTGTATGATGGCAACGCTTCAACAAATGATCTTAGGATCTGATCCAAATATCTGCTTACTCCTTGGGTTAGACTCTCTACACCCGATACAATGGGTCTTCCTTTGAGGGGTTCTAGCCCCTTGTGTATCTTTGGTAGTCCATAAAATACAGCGATCAGTGGTTTTTTAGGATACAAGAAGAGAAATTCGTTGTTACCAATCAGGAGGTCAGATTTCGCCATGGTAAGTATATCATTCAATTCACTCTGGAAGCGATCTGTAGGATCACATTCCAAAATCTTATATGTAGATCTATCATTCAGTATTAGGAGGCACATATCGCGGTACTTATCGCGATCTAGCATCACGATGTTGCCCCCTTTATCTGAAGGTTTCACCACAACACTTGAGTCATTTTTAAGCTCAATTAGAGCCTTTTTCTCTTCTGATGTCAAATTATGATGACTAAATTTAACTTTATCCGAAGAGAGATCTTTCAGGTCTGTATTAACCATTGACTCAAATAGGTCTATAAACGGATACTCACCCGAAGGTGAACTGGTGTTCTTTGGCTTAAGACCAGTAAAGGGACCAACACCTGGATCCCTTGTTCCCTCCTGTTCCAACGCTATCAATGTCTCAAGTGCTCCCTGATCGCTGGGGTCTAAACCCAGTTCCAAACATTTTTTCTTTCCTTCCACTGCAAAATGTTTCCTCCACCGCAGTTTCCTCAAAAATAGAGAGATATCTTTAGTCCAAGTAAAGCAATCGTATCTGTTCGTCGGTATAAATGACAATCCCCTCTTTAGTAAAGACTGTTCATTATCTGATAAAGTTCTCGATGATAAGTTTATGATTTGTAATTCTGCCTCCATTGACCGATTATCTTTATTTAGGGTATCCATGGTTCCAGAAGACGACTCATCCATTACTATTGGAAATTGCCTGGAAGGCCCCGATCTCTCAACATATAGTGAGAGATCGGTTGACCTAAAAAACGGCCCTCATTATGGCCAAATCTAGCTCTAGTTCTTGGCCTGGTTCTACTGACTCCCCTACCTCTTGACCTCCCTGAGAACTGTCCCCTCTTTGATGATTCATTACTTGACAAATCACCCTCTGACGAACTATATTCTGATTCAGTATGGGATCGGGATTCGTAGACTCTGTTTTCTTTAAAGTCGTTCATATCCCGATTAAACTGAAAGTGTTTTCTTTCTTTCAGATGACGAGTAAATTTCTCAATTGTCAGTTTCAGGGTGTTTTCTCTTTTTTCAAAGTCTTGTTCACTAGAGAATTTTTTAGTCTCTTTAATCAATTCCTCAAGAGCTTTGCTGTTTTTATCAAGGTTTTGTTTCTCCTCTTCCAATAAAAGATTCATGAAGTGGAAGGAACATTCCGTTGCTTCTTGTTCCCACCTATTCATGAAGGAGCTGTTTCTTAATTTAGGGGCGGGTAGAACCTGGACTCTCAGTCCATGGGGCACAATTTTACTTTCCAAATAATTAGAGAGTCCCTGGACCTCCCACCACGATCTCACGAAGTCTTTGTAGACCTTCGTAAGATTTTTGAAGGCTTGATTACTCGATGTTACTTGTGTCTGCATATCCAATTCTTGATTTGAAATGACAGATTTTGCTTCTGACAGCCAGGGCGCAGTATCGATGCGTCCTGACAAGAAACCTACCATATTTGACAATTTTTAGACTATTCACTGTGGCAGAAACGTTCTTTTAATAATTATAACAACCAGTCACCGAAAAGAACCTTACTGATGTATAAAAAATAACTTTTATTAAATTATTCTAAAAAAAGCTTATATGTGAAATTAAAAGAAGTCATACGACTCCACCAGCAACAATATTCAGGATGTGCTGACACCGACAACTAGAGGGAGGTACGATTCAGGATAATGACCCTCCAAGTTCATTCAATATCTCATATGTCCATAAGGTAATGGGTAAAGATAAGCCAGATGACTATATGGAGCGACCTATTCTATCTTATATCTGATATGACTAATAGCCGGAGCTTGTTTAAACAGACATCACATCGACGCGTTTCCTTTAGTGCCAAAAAAATGGACACTATTTCATCAGGATGGATACAACTAATTCAATTGGGTCTATAACATCCACTGAATCACTCATTTTGAACAATCAACTGCTCCAACCCTCAAAAAGGGGGCTTATTCACATTAATATTGTCATAGATAAAAAGACGTATTGACAATAATAATGTAATGATGTTATTGACTCAATATAGATAAGAGTCAAATATTCCCAAGGATAAGTTCAAATACAGATGTGTGCTCCAGCCCTCATTTATGGGGCAAATTCAATGATGAGGCTCTGTATTGATGAAAACAGAGCTTAATAACACGGATGATCACCTAGATGTAATAGTGTTTATTAACTCAGAATAACATGAGTAAAAAAAACTCCCAAAAATAGGTGTACAAATATAAGTGTGCTTCTGCCCACATTTATGGGGCTATTCAAATGGTAAAGTCTGAATTATTGAAAACGGACTATTGTGGTATAGACAGTCTGCTGTTACTAATCAAAGGAGACACAAATAGTCACATTCACACTGATGTAGTTCACTGTGTGACTCCATATAATTGATTAGAGTAAGATCACCATTCACTGGTCTAAATTCATATCCCACCGATATATGGTTGTTGGGATTGATATATAACCTAGACTCAGAGAAGGCTAACAGAGCCCACCACTGTGAGATTAAATAGTTTAGCAGGGTCGGCTCAAACCCCTGCGCAGAGAGCACACATATCAGCCGCACCGGCCGAGATATTAGGACATAGATGGTATGTAGGTGCAAACACCGTTCTTTTATTCACAAAGCTCCGCCTTATTCCACCCCTAGGGTGGATCCCGATCCTCCAATCAGACGCCCTCCTTGCTACACACCCCCGTATGTATCAGGTGTTAGCAAGACGTCATCACGCATCAACGTGCTGACGTATCACGGCGTAACCACGTGACCATAGATTGATGACGTTAAAACGTCACGTGACTCCTCCCGGACTTAGAGTTAATCCCTGATATAGTCGATTTGACTGGATTCGCTAGCGCATGCGCAAACCAGTCATTCTCACCCGATCGGCTATAGAAGATATACATAATATAGAATGACTAGCGCACGTACCAACCGGTTATTAACATCCAATCAAGAATAGAGGATGTCATAAATACAGGTAACACCATGAATAAACATTAAAATGAGGTAAAAATGTTGATGAAATCCCCATTATATATTCATAGGTAAGATGTAAACGGAGGAATATTGTAGGATATTAATATAAGGCTAGAAGCAAATTCTGATGATACAAATGCATTAAATTCTGACACTAGCAGACACGAGGAAATATATCAGGGGTTAACAAGGTGATGGATACATCAATCAAATAGACACAGACGCAATGCAGAGACAAGATTTAAGAATCCACAACTAGAGTGAGGTGAAGCACATCGGTATGATAGAGGTAAACAGTCCACATATAGGGACTTAGTCTATTAATAAAAATTCTATCAATAAGAATTCAGGCAGGGTTATCATATCTTCAGATGAATGCTGAAAAAGAAAGGCACTCATTGAGACCTTTTGGTGCACAAGAGTCCAATCTGAAAAGCCAACCACTCTCCTTCTGCAGGAGCCTTCTATCCAGATTACCTCGTCTACCATTCGTCTTCATAATCTCGATACCTCGAAAGGTGACAAGATCGGGGTTATTGTTATGCTTTTCTTTCATATGAATAGCTAGACTGGTTTGTTCGTTACGGTTTATGCTTCCAATATGTGCTAACACCCTCCGTCTCAATTGCTGCATCGTCTTCCCAATATAATCCATTGGGCATGGACAAGATGCCATGTAGACAACACCACTGGAACGACAGTTAATGAAGTCCCTGATGGTGTACTCCTTTCCAGTGGTGGAACTCTTAAACGTCTTACATCGAACCATGTATCTACATGCCTTGCATCCCGAGCAGGGATACGAGCCTTTGACGGGATCCCGTGTTAACCATGTTCTGGCTGGTTGGGAAGGTGGTAAATGACTATGTACCAGCCTATCTTTTAAATTTCTCCCTCGTCTGAAGGTGATCTGTGGTCTTACAGTCAGATACTCTTTAAGATCGGGGTCTTTTCTTAAGATGTTCCAATATTTAGTGAGAATACCCCTAACTTCCTGGGATTTGTCGTCAAATGAGCCAATAACTCTCACTACGTCATTGCTTCCCGACTTAGGTCTTACTTCCAAAAGATTAGTTCGTATTGATTGCTTAGCATGGTGTTCTGCTTCCTTAACTACATATTCCGGGTAGCCCCTATCCAGGAATCTCTGTTGCATTTCACGGGCCTTATGTTCAAAATCCATCTCATTAGAACAATTCCGTCGAGCTCTGATGAACTGGCTCTTAGGAATTCCACGTTTCAATGGTAGAGGATGGTGGCTCGTTCAGTACAGCAGAGTATTGGTTGCAGTTTTCTTGCGGAAGATTGTTGTTTCAATACGATGTCCCTCCGTCCGTGAGATTCTCAGATCCAAAAACGTTATTTTGTCCCGATTGATCTCTGATGTCAACAAGAGATTCAGATCATTGTTGTTAAGGTGCGTCACAAATTTATTAAATTCATCAACGCCACCTGTCCAGAGTATCAGGACGTCGTCGATATATCTAAGCCAGAGTTCTATCCACGATGTCCATTTTTCGTTTTCTTCGCAGAAAACTCTTGTCTCCTCCCACCAGCCCAGGAATAGATTGGCATAGCTGGGGGCACATGGGCTCCCCATAGCCGTACCCCTGAGCTGGTGGTAGAATTTTCCTTCGAACAAAAAATAATTATGTTCGAGGATAAAGGACAAAAGACGTGTCAGCAATGAGTTGTGAGCTCTGAAATGAGTCCCTCTTTGATTTAAATAGAATTGTACAGCCTCCACCCCCTGTTTATGAGGGATGGAGCTATACAGGGACTCCACGTCCAGGCTCGCAAACATAGTGTCCGATGATAAGGAGACATCCTCCAGTCTTTTCAGAACATCCGTTGTATCTCTGGTGTATGATGGCAACGCTTCAACAAATGATCTTAGGATCTGATCCAAATATCTGCTTACTCCTTGGGTTAGACTCTCTACACCCGATACAATGGGTCTTCCTTTGAGGGGTTCTAGCCCCTTGTGTATCTTTGGTAGTCCATAAAATACAGCGATCAGTGGTTTTTTAGGATACAAGAAGAGAAATTTGGACGCTAATTCTTTGGCACTTGGAATTGAATAATCGAGTTGGGACCCATTATCTTTTTCTATTTATGACATAATCAATGCTCGTGCCAAATTTTAAGTTTTTATGACATTGGGAAGTGAGAGGATTAGATTCTGTACGTAAAATTTGGACACTAATTCTTTGGTGTTTAGAAATGAATAATCGAGTTGGGACCCATTAACTTTTCCTATTTATGACATAATCAATGCTCGTGCCAAATTTCAAGTTTCTATAACATCGGGAAGTGATGGAATTGGATTCTGTACATAAAATTTGGACGCTAATTCTTTTGTGTATAGAATTGAATAATTGAGTTGGGAGCTATTAGCTTTCCCTATTTATGAGATAATCAATGCTCGTGCCAAATTACATCGGGAAGAGAATTAGATTCCGTAGGCAAAATTTGGACGCTATTTCTTTGGCGCTTAGAATTGAATAATCGAGTTGGGACTCATTAACTTTTCCTATTTATGACATAATCAATGCTCGTGCCAAATGTCAAGTTTCTATTACATTGGGAAGTGAGAGAATTAGATTCCGTACGTAAAATTTGGACGCTAATTTTTTTGTGCTTAGAATTGAATAATCGAGTTGGGACCCATTAGCTTTTCCTATTTAAGACATAATCAATGCTCGTGTCAAATTTAATGTTTCTATAACATCGGGAAGTGATGGAATTAGATTCCGTACATAAAATTTGGACGCTAATTCTTTTGTGCTTAGAATTGAATAATCGAGTTGGGACCTATTAATAGAGATGAGCGAACGTGTTCTTCCGAGCTTGATATTCGTGCGAATATTAGGGTGTTCGGGATGTTCGTTATTCGTAACGAACACCATGCGGTGTTCTGGTTACTTTCACTTCCTTCCCTGAGACGTTAGCGCACTTTTCTGGCCAATTGAAAGACAGGGAAGGCATTGCAACTTCCCCCTGTGACGTTCAAGCCCTATACCACCCCCCTGCTGTGAGTGGCTGGGAAGATCAGGTGTCACCCGAACATAAAAGTCGGCCCCTCCCGCGGTTCGCCTCAGATGCCGTGTGAGTTAGATGAGGGACAGTGCTGTTTGTACCGGAGCTGCTGTAGGGAAATAATTGGTAGTTAGTGTAGGCTTCAAGACCCCCCAAAGGTCCTTATTAGGGCCACTGATAGCTGTGTGTTGGCTGCTGTTAGCAGTGGCAATTTTTTTTCTTCTCAAAATCGGCTCTGCAGAGCGTTGCACCCGGCATTAGGGACAGAAGTGCTGCATAGGCAGGGAGAGTGTTAGGAGTGAGTGTAGCCTTCAAGAACCTCAACGGTCCTTTCTAGGGCCATATTTAACCGTGTGCAGTACTGTCCAGGCTGCTGTTAGCTGTGCTGCATTTTTTTTTGCTTCTCAAAATCGCCTCTGCAGAGCATTGCACCCTCCATTGATACTGCAGGGAAAGAATTGTATAGGCAGGGCCACAACACAGTTATTATTCATTGAATATACGCAGTGCTGCCTTTTGCTTGTAAAACAAGTGAAAATAATTCTATTTGTCCTGCCTCTGTCCGTCCTAAGGGCGGTGGACACGTGTCGGCTGCGTGTGCAACCTGTAAAAATCAGACGCACCCAGCTACGTTTTACTCCTGGCTTCGCCATTTGCTTTCCTTAATTGGGAAAAAAAATACCTGCTCTGCCACAGTTAATAACTCTGCTACCCTCACGTTCTGTGACACATTAGCAGGGACACAGCACAGTTATTAAACTTAGATTATACATTCACTAGAGGCAGTGGGGCCTTTCGTTTTCAAAAAAGGGAAAAAATTATATTTGGCCTGCAGTCTTGCGCCAATTTATTAGCTGCCTGTGAAATCAAATCACTGGTAATACAGCATGCTGAGGGGTAGGGGTAGGCCTAGAGGACGTGGACGCGGCCGAGGACGCGGAGGGCCAAGTCAGGGTGTGGGCACAGGCCGAGCTCCTGATCCAGGTGTGTCGCAGCCGACTGCTGCGCGATTAGGAGAGAGGCACGTTTCTGGTGTCCCCACATTCATCGCCCAATTAATGGGTCCACGCGGGAGACGGTTATTAGAAAATGAGCAGTGTGAGCAGGTCCTGTCCTGGATGGCAGAAAGTGCTTCGAGCAACCTATCGTCTACCCGCAGTTCTGCGCCGTCCACTGCTGCAAATCCGAATCCTCTGTCTGCTGCTCCTCCTTCCTCCCAGCCTCCTCACTCCACTACAATGACACCTGCTCAGGAGCGGGAACACTCCCAGGAACTGTTCTCGGGCCCCTGCTTAGATTGGGCAGCAGCGGTTCCTCTCCCACCAGAGGAGTTTATCGTCACTGATGCCCAACCATTCGAAAGTTCCCGGGGTCCGGGGGAAGAGGCTGGGGACTTCCGCCAACTGTCTCAACAACTTTCTGTGGGTGAGGAGGACGATCACGATCAGACACAGTTGTCTTGCAGTGAGGTAGTAGTAAGGGCAGTAAGTCCGAGGGAGCAGCGCACAGAGGATTCGGAGGAAGAGCAGCAGGACGATGAGGTGACTGACCCCACCTGGTGTGCAACGCTTACTCAGGAGGACAGGTCTTCAGAGGGGGAGTCAAGGGCATCAGCAGGGCAGGTTGCAAGAGGCAGTGCGGTGGCCAGGGGTAGAGGCAGGGTCAGACCGAATAATCCACCAAGTGTTTCCCAAAGCGCCCCCTCGCGCCATGCCACCCTGCAGAGGCCGAGGTGCTCTAAGGTCTGGCAGTTTTTCACAGAGACGCCTGACGACCGACGAACAGTGGTGTGCAACCTTTGTCGCGCAAAGCTCAGCCGGGGAGCCAACACCAACAGCCTCACCACCACCACCATGCGCAGACATATGATGGCCAAGCACCCCGCAAGGTGGGACGAAGGCCGTTCAGCGCCTCCGGTTTGCACCCCTGCCTCTCCCCCTGTGCCCCAACCTGCCACTGAGATGCAACCCCCCTCTCCGGACACAGGCACTACCGTCTCCTGGCCTGCACCCACACCCTCACCTCCGCTGTCCTCGGCCCCATCCAGCAGTGTAGTTCAGCGCACCGTCCAGCCGTCGCTTGCGCAACTGTTGGAGCGCAAGCGCAAGTACGCCGCCACGCACCCGCACGCTCAAACGTTAACCGTCCGCATAGCAAAATTCATCAGCCTTGAGATGCTGCCGTATAGGGTTGTGGAAATCGAGTCCTTCAAAAGTATCATGGAGGCGGCGGCCCCGCGCTACTCAGTTCCCAGTCGCCACTACTTTTCCCGATGTGCCGTCCCAGCCCTGCACGACCACGTCTCCCGCAACATTGTACGCGCCCTCACCAACGCGGTTACTGCCACGGTCCACTTAACTACGGACACGTGGACAAGCACAGGCGGGCAGGGCCACTACATCTCCCTGACGGCACATTGGGTGAATTTAGTGGAGGCTGGGACAGAGTCAGAGCCTGGGACCGCTCATGTCCTACCCACCCCCAGAATTGCGGGCCCCAGCTCGGTGGTGGTATCTGCGGAGGTGTATGCTTCCTCCACTAAAGCACCCTCCTCCTCCTCCTCCTCTGTCTCGCAATCAAGATGTGTTAGCAGCAGCATGTCGCCAGCAGTCGGTGTCGCGCGGTGTGGCAGCACAGTGGTGGGCAAGCGTCAGCAGGCCGTGCTGAAACTACTCAGCTTAGGCGATAAGAGGCACACGGCCCACGAACTGCTGCAGGGTCTGACACAGCAGACCGACCGCTGGCTTGCGCCGCTGAGCCTCCAACCGGGCATGGTCGTGTGTGACAACGGCCGTAACCTGGTGGCGGCTCTGCAGCTCGGCAGCATCACGCACGTGCCATGCCTGGCCCACGTCTTTAATTTGGTGGTTCAGCGCTTTCTGAAAAGCTACCCACGCTTGTCAGAACTGCTCGTAAAGGCGCGCCGGCTCTGCGCACATTTCCGCAAGTCCCACACGGACGCTGCCACCCTGCGCACCCTGCAACATCACTTTAAGCTGCCAGTGCACCGACTGCTGTGCGACGTGCCCACACGGTGGAACTCTACGCTCCACATGTTGGCCAGGCTCTATGAACAACGTAGAGCTATAGTCGAATACCAACTCCAACATGGGCGGCGCAGTGGGAGTCAGCCTCCTCAATTCCTTTCAGAAGAGTGGGCCTGGTTGGCAGACATCTGCCATGTCCTTGGTAATTTTGAGGAGTCTACCCAGGTGGTGAGCGGCGATGCTACAATCATTAGCGTCACCATTCCTCTGCTATGCATCTTGAGAAATTCCCTGCAAACCATAAAGGCAGCTGCTTTGCGCTCGGAAACGGGGGCGGGGGAAGACAGTATGCCGCTGGATAGTCAGGGCACCCTCCTGTCTATTTCTCAGCGTGTACAGGAGGAGGAGGAGGAGCATGAGGAGGATGAGGAGGAGGGGGAAGAGACAGCTTGGGCCGCTGCTGACGGTACACCGGCTGATTGCCTGTCATCCTTTCAGCGTGTATGGCCTGAGGAGGAGGAGGAGGAGGAGGATCCTGAAAGTGATCTTCCTAGTGAAGACAGCCATGTGTTGCGTACAGGTACCCTGGCACACATGGCTGACTTCATGTTAGGATGCCTTTCTCGTGACCCTCACGTTGCACGCATTCTGGCCACGACGGATTACTGGGTGTACACACTGCTCGATCCACGGTATAAGGAGAACCTGCCCACTCTGATTCCCGAAGAGGAAAGGGGTTCGAGAGTGTTGCTATACCACAGGACCCTTGCGGACAAGCTGATGGTAAAATTCCCAGCCGACAGCGCTAGTGGCAGAAGGCGCAGTACCGAGGGCAAGGTAGCAGGGGATGTGCGTAGATCGAGCAGCATGTACATCCCAGGCAGTGCAACAGTCTTTAAGGGCCTGGCCAGCTTTATGGCTCCCCACCAAGACTGTGTCACCGCTCCCCAGTCACGGCTGAGTCGGCGGGAGCACTGTAAAAGGATGGTGAGGGAGTACGTAGCGGATCGCACGACCATCCTTGGTGACGCCTCTGCCCCCTACAACTACTGGGTGTCGAAGCTGGACACGTGGCCTGAACTAGCGCTGTATGCCCTGGAGGTGCTTGCTTGTCCTGCGGCTAGCGTCTTGTCGGAGAGGGTGTTTAGTGCGGCTGGGGGAATCATCACAGATGTAAGCAATACATAGGCTGCACCCGCGGATGGAAGCTACGTTCTCTCTCACCATCCAAAACGGGGACATTTCTGCTTCATCAATCTGTGTCTAATATTCCTCCTCCTCCTCCTGCTCCTCCTCCTGAAACCTCACGTAATCACGCTGAACGGGCAATTTTTCTTAGGGCCACAAGGCTCACTCAAATAATTTTTCTGAACAATTTTTATAAGTTTCAATGCGCTTAAAAGCGTTGGAACTTTAACTTGAACCAATTTTTCGTTACACTGGGCTGCCTCCAGGCCTAGTTACCACTTAAGCCACATTAACCAAAGCAATAAAGGGTTTCACCTGCCCTCTTGGCTGGCCATGGCCAATTTTTGGGATGTACATTAGTACTGTTGATACAGCAATTTTTGTGGGCCCTCGCCTACAGTGTAATCAAATTAATTTTTAGCCCACCTGCATTACAGCTGACGTTACCTCAGCTGTGTTGGGCAATGCAATGGGATATTTTTGTGTACCGCCGGTGGGTTCCAGGGAGCCACCCATGCTGTAGGTGCACACGGAGTTTTTAATACATCTGTACACTTCTAAAGAACCCCAGTCTGACTGGGGCATGCAGTGTGGGCCGAAGCCCACCTGTATTACGCACGACATTACTACCTCAGCTGTGTTGGGCAATGCAATGGGATATTTCTATGTACCGCCGGTGGCTTCCTGGCACCCACCCAGGCAGTGGGTCCACAGGGAGTTTAACCTACATGTGTCCACTTCTAAAGAACCCCAGTCTGACTGGGGCATGCAGTGTGGGCCGAAGCCCACCTGCATTAAGCACGACATTACTACCTCAGCTGTGTTGGGCAATGCAATGGGATATTTTTATGTACCGCCGGTGGGTTCCAGGGAGCCACCCATGCTGTAGGTGCACACGGAGTTTTTAATACATCTGTACACTTCTAAAGAACCCCAGTCTGACTGGGGCATGCAGTGTGGGCCGAAGCCCACCTGTATTACGCACGACATTACTACCTCAGCTGTGTTGGGCAATGCAATGGGATATTTCTATGTACCGCCGGTGGCTTCCTGGCACCCACCCATGCTGTCGGTCCACAGGGACTTCACAATAGGGAGTTGTACCTGCCTCTGTCTATGAATTAAAAAGCCCGGTCTAACTGGGGCATGCAGACACCTTGACAGAATGAATAGTGTGTGGCACATAGGTTCCCCATTGCTATGCCTACGTGTGCAGCTCCTGATGGCGGTGGCACAGGATTCTATTTCTCATTGCTTCTGTACAGCATTGTGGGCTATCGCCCCGCCCCTTTTAAAGAGGGTCGCTGCCTAGCCGTGCCAACCCTTTGCAGTGTGTGCCTGCGGTTCCTCCTCATGGCAGACGCACTTCTAAATAGACATGAGTGTGGCGTGGCATGAGGGCAGCTGAAGGCTGCGCAGGGACACTTTGGTGTGCGCTGTGGGGGGGAGGGGGGGGCGGTTGGTCAGCATGTAACCCAGGAGAAGTGGCAGCGGAGTGTCATCCAGGCAGTGATCGTGCTTTGTTGTAGCTAGTGTGGTGCTTAGCAAAGGTATGCCATGCTAATGAGGGCTTTTCAGAAGTAAAAGTTGTTGGGGGGGGGCCCACTCTTGCCGCTATTGTGGCTTAATAGTGGGACCTGTGAACTTGAGATGCAGCCCAACATGTAGCCCCTCGCCTGCCCTATCCGTTTCTGTGTCATTCCCATCACTTTCTTGAATTGCCCAGATTTTCACACATGAAAACCTTAGCGAGCATCGGCGAAATACAAAAATGCTCTGGTCGCCCATTGACTTCAATGGGGTTCGTTGTTCGAAACGAACCCTCGAACATCGCGGGAAGTTCGTTCCGAATAACGAACACCCGAACATTTTGGTGTTCGCTCATCTCTACCTATTAACTTTCCCTATTTATGACATAATCAATGCTCGTGCCAAATTACATCGGTAAGTGAGAGAATTAGATTCCGTATGCAAAATTTGGATGCTAATTCTTTTATGCTTAGAATTGAATAATCGAGTTGGGACCCGTTAACTTTTCCTATTTATGATATAATCAATGCTCGGGCCAAATTTCAAGTTTCTATGACATCGCAAAGTGAGAGAATTAGATTCGGTACATAAAATTTGGACGCTATTTCTTTGGCACTTAGAATTAAATAATCAAAATGGGACCTATTACCTTTTTCTATTTATGACATAATCAATGCTCGTGCCAAATTTTAAGTTTTTATGACATTGGGAAGTGAAAGGATTAGATTCCGTACGTAAAATTTGGACGCTAATTCTTTTGCGCTTAGAAATGAATAATCGAACTGGGACCCATTAACTTTTCCTATTTATGACATAATCAATGCTCGTGCCAAATTTCAATTTTCCATAACATTGGGAAGTGATGGAATTAGATTCCGTACATAAAATTTGGACGCTAATTCTTTTGTGCTTAGAATTGAATAATCTAGTTGGGACCTATTAACTTTCCCTATTCATGACATAATCAATGCTCGTGCCAAATTACATCGGGAAGTGAGAGAATTAGATTCCATATGTAAAATTTGAACGCTAATTCTTTGGCACTTAGAATTGAATAATCGAGTTGGGACCCATTAACTTTTCCTATTTATGACATATTCAATGCTCGTGTCAAATTTCATGTTTTGATGACATCGGGAAGTGAGAAAATTTAGATTCCATACGTAAAATTTGGACGCTAATTCTTTGATGCTTAGAATTGAATAATCCAGTTGGGACCCATTAACTTTTCCTATTTATGACATAATCAATGCTCGTGCCAAATTTCAAATTTCTATTACATTGGGAAGTGAGAGAATTAGATTCCTTATGTAAAATTTGGATGCTAATTTTGTTGCGCTTAGAATAGAATGATTGAGTTGGGACCCAATAAATTTTCCAGTTTATGATATAATCAATGCTCGTGCCAAATTTCAAGTTTCCATCACACCGGGAAGAGGGAGAATTAGATTCGGTACATAAAATTTAGACGCTAATTGTTTGGCGCTTAGAATTAAATAATCGAGTTGGGACCCATTATATTTTTCTATTTATGACATAATCAATGCTCATGCCAAATTTCATGTTTTTTTGTCATCGCAAAGTGAGAAAATTAGATTCCGTACGTAAAATTTGGACGCTAATTCTTTGGCGCTTAGAATTGAATAATCGAGTTGGGACCTATTAACTTTTCCTATTTATGACAATCAATGCTCGTGTCAAATTTCATGTTTCTATGACATCGGGAAGTGAGAAAATTAGATTCCGAAAGTAAAATTTGGACGCTAATTTTTTTGCGCTTAGAATTAAATAATCGAGTTGGGACCCATTAACTTTTCCTATTTATGACATAATCAATGCTCGTGTCAAATTTCATGTTTCTATGACATCGGGAAGTGATGGAATTAGATTCCGTACATAAAATTTGGATGCTAATTCTTTGCGCTTAGAATAGAATAATCGGGTTGGGACCCAATTACTTTTCCTGTTTTGGAGATAATCTCTGCTTGTGCCAAATTTCATGTTTTTATGACATCGGGAAGTTGGAGAACTTTTGGCGAGTCAGTCAGTGAGTCAGTGAGTAAGTTAGTCAGTGAGGGCTCTCGTCTTTATATATATAGATCAATGCCCGTGCCAAATTTCACGTTTCTATGACACCGGAAAGTGAGAAAATTACATTCCGTACGTAAAATTTGGACGCTAATTCGTTTGCGCATAGAATTAAATAATAATGTTGGGACCCATTAGCTTTTCCTATTTATAGCATGATCAATGCTCGTGCCAAATTTCACGTTTCTATGACACCTTAAAGTGAGAAAATTAGATTCCGTACGTAAAATTTGGACACTAATTCTTTGGCGCATAGAATAGAATCGAGTTGGGACCCATTAGCTTTTCCTATTTATGACATAATCTATGCTCGTGCCAAATTTCATGTTTCTATGACAACGGAAAGTGAGAAAATTACATTCTGTACGTAAAATTTGGACGCTAATTCTTTGGTGCTTAGAATTGAATAATAGAGTAGGGACCTATTAACTTTCCCTATTGATGACATAATCAATGCTCATGGCAAATTACATCGGGAAGTGAGAGAATTAGATTCCGTACGTAAAATTTGAACGCTAATTCTTTGGCGCTTATAATTGAATAATCGAATTGGGACCCATTAAGTTTTCCTATTTATGACAATCAATGCTCATGCCAAATTTCAAGTTTCTTTGACATCAGGAAGTGAGAAAATTAGATTCCGTATGTAAAATTTGGACGCTAATTCTTTGGCGCTTAGAATTGAATAATCGAGTTGGGACCCATTAACTTTTCCTATTTATGACATAATCAATGCTCATATCAAATTTCATGTTTCTATGATATTGGAAATTGAGAAAATGAGGTTCCGTACGTAAAATTTGGACGCTAATTCTTTGGCGCTTAGAATTGAATAATTGAGTTGGGACCCATTAGCTTTTCCTATTTATGACATAATCAATGCTCGTGACAAATTTCAAGTTTCTATAACATTGGGAAGTCATGGAATTAGATTTGGTACATAAAATTTGGACGGTAATTCTTTGGCACTTAGAATTGAATAATTGAGTTGGGACCCATTAACTTTTCCTATTTATGACATAATCCATGCTCGTGCCAAATTACATCGGGAAGTGAGAGAATTAGATTCCGTACGTAAAATGTGAACGCTAATTATTTGGCGCTTAGAATTCAATAATCGAGTTGGGACCCATTAACTTTTCCTATTTATGACAATCAATGCTCGTGCCAAATTTCATGTTTCTATGGCATCAGGAAGTGAGAAAATTAGATTCCGTACGTAAAATTTGGATGCTAATTCTTTAGTGCTTGGAATTGAATAATCAAGTTGGGACCCATTAACTTTTCCTATTGATGACATAATTAATGCTCGTGCCAAATTTCAAGTTTCTATGACATCGGGAAGTGAGAAAATTAGATTCCGAATGTAAAATTTGGATGCAAATTCTTTGGTGCTTAGAATTGAATAGTTGAGTTGGGACCCATTAGCTTTTCCTATTTATGACATAATTAATGCTCGTGCCAAATTTCAAGTTTCTATTACATTGGGAAGTGAGAAAATTAGATTCCGCACGTAAAATTTGGACGCTAATTTTTTTGCGCTTAGAATTGAATAATCAAGTTGGGACCCATTAACTTTCCCTATTTATGACATAATCAATGCTCGTGCCAAATTACATCGGGAAGTGAGAGAATTAAATTCTGTACGTAAAATTTGGACGCTAATTCTTTGGCGCTTAGAATTTAATAATCGAGTTGGAACCCACTATCTTTTTCTATTTATGACATAATAAATGCTCATGTCAAATTTCAAGTTTCTGTGACTTCGGGAAGTGAGAAAATTAGATTCCGTACGTAAAATTTGGACGCAAATTCTTTGGTGCTTAGAATTGAATAATCGAATTGGGACTCATTAACTTTTCCTATTTATGACATAATCAATGCTCGTGCCAAATTTCAAGTTGCTATTACATTGGGAAGTGAGAGAATTAGATTCCGTACGTAAAATTTGGACGCTAATTTTTTTGTGCTTAGAATTGAATAATCGAGTTGGGACCCATTAGCTTTTCCTATTTAAGACATCAATGCTCGTGTCAAATTTAATGTTTCTAAGACATCGGGAAGTGATGGAATTAGATTCCGTACATAAAATTTGGACGCTAATTCTTTTGTGCTTAGAATTGAATAATCGAGTTGGGACCTATTTACTTTCCCTATTTATGACATAATCAATGCTCGTGCCAAATTACATCGGTAAGTGAGAGAATTAGATTCCGTATGCAAAATTTGGATGCTAATTCTTTTATGCTTAGAATTGAATAATCGAGTTGGGACTCATTAACTTTTCCTATTTATGACATAATCAATGCTCGTGCCAAATTTCAAGTTTCTATTACATTGGGAAGTGAGAGAATTACATTCCGTACGTAAAATTTGGACACTAATTCTTTTACGCTTAGAATTAAATAATCGAGTTGGGACCCATTAACTTTTCCTATTTATGACATAATCAATGCATGTGCCAAATTTCAAGTTTCTATTACATTGGGACGTGAGAGAATTAGATTCCGTACGTAAAATTTTGGCGCTATTTTTTTTGCACTTAGAATAGAATAATCGGGTTGGGACCCAATTACTTTTCCTGTTTTGGAGATAATCTATGCTTGTGCCAAATTTCATGTTTTTATGACATCGGGAAGTTGGAGAACTTTTGGCGAGTCAGTCAGTGAGTCAGTGAGTAAGTGAGTCAGTGAGGGCTTTTGTCTTTATATATATAGATCAACGCCCGTGCCAAATTTCACGTTTCTATGAAACCGGAAAGTGAGAAAATTACATTCCGTACGTAAAATTTGGACGCTAATTCTTTTGCGCATAGAATTGAATAATCGAGTTGGGACCCATTAGCTTTTCCTATTTATGACATAATCAATGCTTGTGCCAAATTACATCAGGAAGTGAGAGAATTAGATTCCGTACGTAAAATTTGGACGCTAATTCTTTGGCGCTTAGAATTGAATAATCGAGTTGGGACCCATTAACTTTTCCTATTTATGACATAATCAATGCTCGTGTCAAATTTCATGTTTCTATTACATCGGGAAGTGAGAAAATTAGATTCCGAAAGTAAAATTTGGATGCTAATTTTTTTGCGCTTAGAATTAAATAATCGAGTTGGGACCCATTAACTTTTCCTATTTATGACATAATCAATGCTCGTGTCAAATTTCATGTTTCTATGACATCGGGAAGTGATGGAATTAGATTCCGTACATAAAATTTGGACGCTAATTCTTTTGTGCTTAGAATAGAATAATCGGGTTGGGACCCAATTACTTTTCCTGTTTTGGAGATAATCTATGCTTGTGCCAAATTTCTTGTTTTTATGACATCGGGAAGTTGGAGAACTTTTGGCGAGTCAGTCAGTGAGTCAGTGAGTAAGTTAGTCAGTGAGGGCTTTCGTCTTTATATATATATAGATCAATGCCCGTGCCAAATTTCACGTTTCTATGACACCGGAAAGTGAGAAAATTACATTCCGTACGTAAAATTTGGACGCTAATTCTTTTGCGCATAGAATTAAATAATAATGTTGGGACCCATTAGCTTTTCCTATTTATAGCATGATCAATGCTCGTGCCAAATTTCACGTTTCTATGACACCTGAAAGTGAGAAAATTAGATTCCGTACGTAAAATTTGGACGCTAATTCTTTGGCGCATAGAATAGAATAATCGAGTTGGGACCCATTAGCTTTTCCTATTTATGACATAATCTATGCTCGTGCCAAATTTCACGTTTCTATGACAACGGAAAGTGAGAAAATTACATTCTGTACGTAAAATTTGGACGCTAATTCTTTGGCGCATAGAATTGAACAATCGAGTTGGGACCCATTAACTTTTCCTATTTATGACAAAATCCATGCTCGTGCCAAATTACATCGGGAAGTGAGAGAATAAGATTCCGTACGTAAAATGTGAACGCTAATTGTTTGGCGCTTAGAATTGAATAATCGAGTTGGGACCCAATAAGTTTTCCTATTTATGACAATCAATGCTCATGCCAAATTTCAAGTTTCTATGACATCGGGAAGTGAGAAAATGAGGTTCCGTACGTAAAATTTGGACGCTAATTCTTTGGCGCTTAGAATTGAATAATTGAGTTGGGACCCATTAGCTTTTCCTATTTATGACATAATCAATGCTCGTGACAAATTTCAAGTTTCTATAACATTGGGAAGTCATGGAATTAGATTTGGTACATAAAATTTGGACGGTAATACTTTGGTACTTAGAATTGAATAATTGAGTTGGGACCCATTAACTTTTCCTATTTATGACATAATCCATGCTCGTGCCAAATTACATCGGGAAGTGAGAGAATTAGATTCCGTTCGTAAAATGTGAACGCTAATTATTTGGCGCTTAGAATTCAATAATCGAGTTGGGACCCATTAACTTTTCCTATTCATGACAATCAATGCTTGTGCCAAATTTCATGTTTCTATGGCATCAGGAAGTGAGAAAATTAGATTCCGTACGTAAAATTTGGACGCTAATTCTTTGGCGCTTGGAATTGAATAATCGAGTTGGGACCCATTAACTTTTCCTATTTATGACATAATTAATGCTCGTGCCAAATTTCAAGTTTCTATGACATCGGGAAGTGAGAAAATTAGTTTCCGAATGTAAAATTTGGATGCAAATTCTTTGGTGCTTAGAATTGAATAGTTGAGTTGGGACCCATTAGCTTTTCCTATTTATGACATAATTAATGCTCGTGCCAAATTTCAAGTTTCTATTACATTGGGACGTGAGAGAATTAGATTCCGTACGTAAAATTTTGGCGCTAATTTTTTTGCACTTAGAATAGAATAATCGGGTTCGGACCCAATTACTTTTCCTGTTTTGGAGATAATCTATGCTTGTGCCAAATTTCATGTTTTAATGACTTCGGGAAGTTGGAGAACTTTTGGCGAGTCAGTCAGTGAGTCAGTGAGTAAGTTAGTCAGTGAGGGCTTTCGTCTTTATATATATAGATCAACGCCCGTGCCAAATTTCACGTTTCTATGACACCGGACAGTGAGAAAATTACATTCCGTACGTAAAATTTGGACGCTAATTCTTTTGCGCATAGAATTGAATAATCGAGTTGGGACCCATTAGCTTTTCCTATTTATGACATAATCAATGCTTGTGCCAAATTACATCAGGAAGTGAGAGAATTAGATTCCGTACGTAAAATTTGGACGCTAATTCTTTGGCGCTTAGAATTGAATAATCGAGTTGGGACCCATTAACTTTTCCTATTTATGACATAATCAATGCTCGTGTCAAATTTCATGTTTCTATAACATTCAGAAGTGATGGAAATACATTCCGTACATAAAATTTGGACGCTAATTCTTTTGTGCTTAGAATTGAATAATCGAGTTGGGACCTATTAAAGGGGTTGTCCCGCGACAGCAAGTGGGGTTAAGCACTTCCGTATGGCCATATTAATGCACTTTGTAATATACATTGTGCATTAAATATGAGCCATACAGAAGTTATTCAATTACTTACCTCCGTTCTCGCGCTGTCTCTGTGTCCCCGTCACCATGGTGCCGACTAATTTCTGCCACAGCATGCCATTTAAGCCGCGCTTGCGCAGTCTTCTCTCTTCCCTCTGTGTACGAGCTTCTCCAGCGTGCCCGCGCGATACAGCTCGTCTGCGCATGCGCAGACGAGCTATCACTGTACGGGAGCGCGCAGGGGCGGCTATTCAGCTCCCGGCGTCCCTTTAAACAGGGGTGATTCACCCCGAATCAGCAACAGCCAGCCGGGACCATCCAGGAGCAGCTAGCCGGGACGATCAGCAGCCAGCCAGGACGATTAGCAGCCGGGAGCCACTCGGGATCAGCAGCCGCCAGCCGGGACGAACGCGATACAGCCGCCTGGGTAAGTGAGTTGTCTGTGGGATGCTGTGGGTGCTGTGGGTGCTGTGGGAGCTGGGGGGTGAGGTGTCTGTGGTGCTGTGGGCGCTGGGGGGGTGAGGTGTCTGCGGTGCTGTGGGCGCTGTGGGGGGGCGGAGGGGTGAGGTGTCTGCGGTCCTGTGGGTGCTGTGGGCGCTGGGGGGGTGAGGTGTCCGCGGTCCTGTGGGTGCTGTGGGCGCTGGGGGGGTGAGGTGTCTGCGGTCCTGTGGGTGCTGTGGGCGCTGGGGGGGTGAGGTGTCCGCGGTCCTGTGGGTGCTGTGGGGGGGCAGAGGGGTGAGGTGTCCGCGGTCCTGTGGGTGCTGTGGGCGCTGGGGGGGTGAGGTGTCTGCGGTCCTGTGGGTGCTGTGGGCGCTGGGGGGGTGAGGTGTCCGCGGTCCTGTGGGTGCTGTGGGCGCTGGGGGGGTGAGGTGTCCGCGGTCCTGTGGGTGCTGTGGGCGCTGGGGGGGTGAGGTGTCTGCGGTGCTGTGGGCGCTGTGGGGGGGCGGAGGGGTGAGGTGTCTGCGGTCCTGTGGGTGCTGTGGGCGCTGGGGGGGTGAGGTGTCCGCGGTCCTGTGGGCGCTGGGGGGGTGAGGTGTCCGCGGTCCTGTGGGTGCTGTGGGCGCTGGGGGGGTGAGGTGTCTGCGGTGCTGTGGGTGCTGTGGGGGGGCGGAGGGGTGAGGTGTCTGCGGTCCTGTGGGTGCTGTGGGCGCTGGGGGGGGTGAGGTGTCCGCGGTCCTGTGGGTGCTGTGGGCGCTGGGGGGGTGAGGTGTCCGCGGTCCTGTGGGTGCTGTGGGCGCTGGGGGGGTGAGGTGTCTGCGGTCCTGTGGGTGCTGTGGGCGCTGGGGGGGTGAGGTGTCCGCGGTCCTGTGGGTGCTGTGGGGGGGCAGAGGGGTGAGGTGTCCGCGGTCCTGTGGGTGCTGTGGGCGCTGGGGGGGTGAGGTGTCTGCGGTCCTGTGGGTGCTGTGGGCGCTGGGGGGGTGAGGTGTCCGCGGTCCTGTGGGTGCTGTGGGCGCTGGGGGGGGTGAGGTGTCCGCGGTCCTGTGGGTGCTGTGGGCGCTGGGGGGGTGAGGTGTCCGCGGTCCTGTGGGTGCTGTGGGGGGGCAGAGGGGTGAGGTGTCCGCGGTCCTGTGGGTGCTGTGGGCGCTGGGGGGGTGAGGTGTCTGCGGTCCTGTGGGTGCTGTGGGCGCTGGGGGGGTGAGGTGTCCGCGGTCCTGTGGGTGCTGTGGGCGCTGGGGGGGTGAGGTGTCCGCGGTCCTGTGGGTGCTGTGGGCGCTGGGGGGGTGAGGTGTCTGCGGTGCATGAATGAATGAATGCATGGCTGGATATGTGTGCATAAGTGCGTGCGGATGCATGGATGGATGATGCTGCATGAATGAATGAATGAATGAATGAATGCATGCATGCATGGATGTGTGCAGGCCGCATGGGCGTTTGGATGAGGCCGCATGGGCGGTTGTCTTTGTACGTGACGATGCGTGTGTAGGGGGTCTATAAATGAAGACCAAAATGCGAATGGTGCCTAAGTGCAAATTTAGAGGAAATATTATATTGAGTATTCATTGAGAACCATAATAATCCTTTACACACAGACTGTCTAGTAAATCAGCATGAGTTCTAGTCTATTGTTGTTCATTGCTTAGTCTTTATGCAAGATGAAAAGAAGGCATTTCCAAATATTCCCTCATACTAAGTGTCAAACTACTTTTGCTGACCAAACCCTCATTCCTACAGATTACCATATGGCTGTAAATCAAAAGCCTTCTATACAAAAGGTATCAGCAAAACTGTTTGAAGTGTACAGACGGCTCCATAGTGTCTGATTGCATTTCTTCCCAAATCAGAATGTAATCTTCGAGGTCCATCAACAATTTGCACATCAAAAGAGATGGCATTGTTTCTAGTTTACACCTCCTCGGGAGTCAGCACATTGTTGATAAGTTGGGATTCAGTTAGATAGCTGAATAAAATCTAATTAATCGTACATTTAGTATTCTAAAATCAATATTCAAATAAACGCTTGAATATACTTTTTTACATATGATTCTATATGCAAATTCTACTAGCAACTTCCGGAATGTTTTACATATAATACATAACATTATATAACCAAATAACTAATGTCACATTTATTACAATGTTTCATTATCTTTCTTATGTTAGGGGTCAATCAATATTTTTAATAACCTATCACGTGCATAAGTCTGTGTGGATGCATGGATGAGGCCGCGTGTGTGCGTGCGTGCGTGCATGCATGCGTGTTCAGATGGATGGATGTGTCTGCTGGTCTGTAGCTGTGGGTGGTTTGGTTGTTGTAGCTTAGCATGTCTGTTGATCTACGCCTTCTTGTCTTTAAAATGCAGAGCGTATACGTTGGAGCGCATCGGTGGCCATTGGAGATTCCAGGGTTTGGACTCGTGATATTCTTCCGAAGTCACTACAGGAAGGGTGAGTATTTGCACCACACTTTCTTTCCCACACACAGCAGATCAGTCACTTTACAACACAAAATCACAATGCCTGGCTGCGTGGTTCCAACTTGCACCACATACTGGAAGAAGGGAGGCGAAAATTGTCTGCATGTATTTCCAACGAATATCGAAAAAACAAGACTTTGGCTACAGCAGGCTCCTCACATCTTTGTTGACGTTGAAGAGTGGCTTACTAAGATGTCCCAAAAAAAAGATCCTTACAGTTATCGTTTGTGCAGCAAACATTTCTTGGAGGATTGCTACATTACAGTCAGCGACCGTAAGAAATTGAAGCCCGATGCTGTGCCAAGTATATTCCCAACAGCATTGGAAATTGAGACCCTGTTAGCGAAGAAAGCTAAACGTTCAAGAAAACGCAGAAGAATTGGGGAGACGCAGCAGCCAGAAATTTCAGCCACAGAAACTTCGCGGGAAGACACTTCGCGGGAAGACACTTCGCGCGAAGAATCTACCCTGTTTGCACCTAGCGCGGTTCAAGAAATGACAGTCGACGTGTATCTCCAAGGTGATGAAACACAGCTAGAAATTCCTCTGACAGTAATCAGTGAAGGTCGTACAGTAGATGCAAAGGTAATCATCAATTTCAAAAGACAGTTTGAGCTAAGAGAAACCGACAACGAAGCAAGCAATGCCGGGAGGGGTAAATGCAAGTCCTGTCAAGCAGCGGCAATTAAATCGCAACACAGGACACAACTCCAGACAAGAAGCATTGGCATCCAATGCAATGAAGTAGAAGCCAGTCCACACCGGAATCCAATTTCATTTAAAATCCCACAGGGCACTCCGTGCTCTTCTACACCTTTAAAAACCAATATGGGTAATACTGCCTTCCAAGACATACGAGAAGAGAGCCCAATATCCAAAACAGCAAATGAGGCCAATAGAATCAATATGCAACCCTCAAGTTGCAATATTGCTTCTACTTTTGAGGAAAGCCTTTCAAGTGTTTTTTCTGATGATCCAAACGACTCGACATTCAGAGCATCGCAAGCATCGGAGAGTTCCGGTAGTGAGGATTTTGCCATTCCTTCTGATTCCGAAAACCCCTTGAGCTACCCCTTACCAGAATTTGAAACCTTAGCTCCAACAGAGATGGACCCATCAGCTGAAGAAAAGTACATAGTTTTCAAAAGCTCCTTGATGGGTTTATTTTCAATGATCCCTTGCCCTTACCGAAAGCAATGCTGTCTTAAACTAACTCATGTCAAGATTTTCCCAAAGGGATCAATGGTAATTGTTAAATCTTTCTGTGAAAGAGGCCACACCTGCAACTTGTGGCGAAGCCAACCACTCATCCACAATTGCCCGGCGGGGAACATTTTACTTGCTTCCAGTGTCCTTCTCAGCGGATCTAATTTTGCAAAAGTTAGTAATATGCTATATATTTTGAAACTTCAAGGAATCTCAAAAAGCACTTTTTACCGCCACCAACATCACTTATTATTCCCAGTGATAGATAATCATTGGATGCAGCAGAGGGCAAATCTAATAGCAGAAATGAAATCAACACCCTTGTATTTAGCTGGCGATGGGCAATCAGATAGCCCAGGTTTTTCTGCAAAGTACACCGTTTATACTTTTTTGGAGTTGAACAGCAAAAAAATTTTGGGCTTCACGGTGGAACAACTTGTTCCACCCGCTTCGTCAGTTTCGCTCGAAACCACTGCATTCCGGAAAACACTACTTGAATTGATCGCCGATGGATTAAACGTTCAAATAGTCGCAACTGATCGGCATGTCTCCATACGTAAGGTAATGCGCCAGGAATTCCCAGAAATTTTGCACGAATTTGATGTCTGGCATGTGGCCAAAGCTGTCGGCAAGCAGTTGCTTGTGGCTTCCAAAAGCACACACTGCGCAACCATTTCCCCGTGGATATCGAGCCTCAAAAATCATCTGTGGTGGTGTTCGCTAACCAGTCAAAAAAATCCCGAATTACTGGTAGAAAAATGGAAATCGGCAACAAATCACATTATCGACGTTCACGAGTGGGAGAACAATGCCCAATATCACCGCTGCAGTCACGCCCTTCTTGAACCAACCACCTCTTGGTTAGCCCCTAACAGTACAGCACATAGCAAAGTCAAGACCGTGGTTCTGAAAACAAGT